>NW_013666392.1:424398-425241 GCF_000517525.1 Limulus polyphemus
GCCGCTGTGCCACTGGGGGGCATTCTGTTTATTATCATTAGTTATCTCAGTTGTATAAGTGAAGAATTACAGTAATAATCTTAATCAAAAAATCCCTTGATCGTACGATCTCTGAAAGCAAAATGTGAAATAGTTTATTTAACACTGTTAAATATAATTGTTCTTTTTTATTTACAGGACTATTTTTAAAACATTATAGTCGTTTGAGTAAGAAAGATTTACTGTTTATGTAACTTTTTTTTGCAATATATGGATACTTGTTTGCTCTTATTTACATGATACTATCTTCATAATTGAGGTATTTAGTTTATATAAAAATATCATGAAATTTCTTACGGTCATTATTTCCCTGCTTCGAAACCTTTTCAGTTTAAAATTCATTTCGTAAGAAAATCTCATCAACAGTTAACGTGGTTTTATCCAAAACTTTAAGTATACGAGTCTATAATAAATATATATATATATATGCACATATAACGACAGTAAATCATGATTTTTTATATTACGCAATTTTTGTAAAATATGTAATAAATATATATGTTGAAGCTTATTGCAATTTAAATTTAATTAATGTACAGTTTCAGTTTTGAATTGAAAAAAAAAGAACGTTATTCAGTGTGTACTTTACACTAAGACAAAAATATAACATACAGAAAAACATCAACAACTGAAAAAAACAAAAACAAAAAAGTAAACGAGAAATTTGGCCCGTCATGGCCAGGTGGTTAGGAGGCTCGATTCGCAATCTGCGGGTCGCGGGTTCGCATCCCCATCTCACCAAACATGCTCGCCCTTTCAGCCGTGGGGGCGTTATAATGTGACGGTCAATCCCACTATTCGCTG
>NW_013666392.1:425260-429458 GCF_000517525.1 Limulus polyphemus
GGGACGGCTAGTGCAGATAGCTCTCGTGTAGCTTTGCGTGAAATTCAAAACAAACAAACGAGAAATTTATCGAAATAGGAAATGCAGTATTCGCTTAACTTCCTTGTACATTTAAAGTGTTCTTAACGTTTGAATTCTTGTATTCATAATTATCCTAAAGGAATTTTCTACAAACCGTAACAAAATATACATTTTCATATAGGTACTTAATAATATTGACAAATAACTTGATCTACCGGTCGCAATGGTTTAACAACGTATAAACTACCAGAATTCTTTTCATTGCGTGAAAACATTGAATTCACGAAAATAACCGCTTGAATTCTCCTCATTATAGCAGAAAGTGTGGTAACAAGAAATATAAGAGGTGGCAGTATAATTAACGAAGGAAGGAATTCCAGCTCAGAGTTTAGAAGGGTGTACTTGAGAAACTCGAAAGTGTAATGAAACATAAAAGATAATTTGTTAAGAGGAAGGAAGCTTGAAAGGGCTTGCTTGTAACTGAAATATTCTTCAGTGTGGTTGATGATGCAAGAATGGACAACTACAGAATAACAGAAAGTCGTAAGTAGTACAGGGTGTCCCAAAAGACGGGTGCCATTATTACACTGAAGAAATGAACATCGTGTTTTTTTTTGTTCCTTTGCAGATGTTTTTAGGTAATGGGTCTCTGCATTGATGAAAGAGTGGAGGTAATCTGTATTAAATATTTTCAGTACTGGTTTTATTTGCTTTGAATTTCACGCAAAGCTACACGAGGGCTATCTGCTCTCGCCGTCCCTAATTTAGCAGTGAAAGACTAGAGGGAAGGCAGCTAGTCATCACCACCCACCTCCAAACCTTGAGCTACTCTTTTGCCAACGAATAGTGGGATTGACCGTAACAATATGACGACCCCATGGATGAAAGGGGCGAACATGTTTGGTGGGACGGGGGTTCGAATCCGCGATCTTCAGTTGTGAGTCAAGTGCTCTAGCCACTCTTCAATACTGTATCGATTTGGAGAGCGGAAAATTTAGCATGTCTTGTAAACGTGTATAGACATTGAACCTAAGCCAACTGACATTTAAATTACTCTGTATTTAATTATTTACGTAGACTTCGGTAGGTTCACTGGTAACTAGCTCTAAAGAAAAGTTCGGAAGGAAGGATCTCAGGAGAATCTATTAAGATGACCACGCTCATAGTAGTGACTATTATTAATTTTTGGTAATAACAGTGATTATATAATTCATAAAATTTTAATTATGGCACACATTTCTTTAATAAAACTGTCTTGTAACTAAGTCATTTACACGAAGATGTAAACTTAAGATAATTTGTAACGGTATGAGGAACATGGTATATGTGATTATTCTGTTGTATCTATACAAATAAACGTGTGTGTGTGTATCTGTTCCTTGTACGTTTTCACATTTCTTGATCAATCGGCACCAAAATTGACGTAGTGATACAGGATGACACGAGGAAGGTCGTGAGGGGGAATAGACCCCATTCTAATTACATATCTGATTTCAGAAAAATTACCAAATCGGCACAATTTGACAGTGATACAGGATGAAATTGGGAAGGTCACGCAGAGGGTTGGACCCCCATCTAATTTCATGTTGATAGAAATATTGAAAACAGTGTGTCTTTCTTTTCAGTATTGGCACCTTTATGTATTTTTATTGTATTTTTATGTTTATTATGTTATGAAAAAACTGAAGCATAATTTCCTATCCTTTGTTACATTTTTTTGTTATTTCACCCGTCCAACGGACGAGTTCTTCAGCTAATAATATATATAAAAAAACGTACAGTGCCTGCTAGGTGTGTTCATACAGTTATCTGGATTTACAATGCTTACTTTGTTTTTTGTTTTTCTTGTGCATGGCTTTATATTCTATTATTTTAGTATTATTTCAACCTTGCATAGAAATCAGCAAAATCTTGAACATTTAGTCGATTGAAACAAACCTCCGCAACCGATCGAGAACTCAGATAACATATTTGTCTCCAGCCACCTCTGTACTCACACTAGTTGGCAATTAAGCATTTACAGTAGCGGATCCCAAACCTTTTTTAAGTGCCAACCTCATTTCAGACACCCCGAATCTGTATTGAATTTTTATATTTCAACTGGCTCATTCAGCATTTTTGGTTACATATGATTTTTTTTTCTCCGCCAAACTCGCGACCCCAGGTTTGGGAACCACTTAATTACAGTGAGGGTGTGCATGTGAAAGCAGTTGTTGTCTAATGTTTAACCAATTATCAGTAAAGCCAGTGTTAAGAACGATGCATTTCCGTCATCGTTTCGTGAGTTCCATCATACCAATTCGGTAAAATGCAAACGAACTCAACTGTTTTAAAAACCTGTATTTGAGTTGGCAAGAGAGAAGAGCGTCATTTTATAGCAAATCAGGACCACAGATAGTAGAGGATGTCCATCTGAAAGCACTCTTTACACTACAAGCAAAAATATGGAGCATAAAATTATCATGTTGCAGAAAATCTATGAGCGACCCACTATGATCATTCAAAGGTAACCCTCTTAGTTAGCAAATACTTTAGTTTCATTATTTTCGAATGGGTGTCTTATTAATGTAAAATATTAAAAAAATGTCTTGGTGTATTCATAATATAAATAACAGACTGTACGTCTGATTGTGAATTTGGGGATAAATTCTTAACCGTGTACGAAATATTGATAACAAATGAATTTCCATGACTACCTGTAGTTAAATAATAATAAAAAATAACAACAAAAAACATATGCATCAGTTTCTACTTAAATTTACAGTACTGATTGTCACATAGTCAAAAAACTAAAACGCAATGATCAAATAGTCTTGGCATTTTAAGCATTTGAGTTTTTTGCCAGTTGAGCTTTGATCTATCATTTGGTCATTCAAACATACGTGAATTGTCTTTGGGAAACCAAACCTTGCTATGTAAGGGGTTAGGGGGACCTTTCTCTTTAAATAATATCAAAGCTTTCTAAAATAAAGGGTTTCATTTTCCTGACTGTATTTGGGATATGAGGTCAATTGAAAAGACTGAAATAGTCGTTTAACAACAGCCCTTCCCAAAGTGGCTCTTCGATAAGTTTAATGGCTTATATCGCTAAAAACTGGGTTTTAGTACGCGTGGTTGGCACAGCATAAATACTCCATTGTGTAGCTTTGCGCTTAACAACAAACAAACAGAAACAATAGCACTATTTTAATTATTTTTTTATGGATAACTAAGTTTGAAATAAAGTAACTGGTGTTAATTGCAGATAATTTGTTTGATTAAGGCTTAATATCTATTCTCGAGATTACCAACATAGTGGGTCAAATTTGGCTAGTGGTTATTGGACTGAGTTGCAGATGGGAGGATCCATGGTTTGAGCCCGTAATTTCCCATTAATCACGCTCTTTATTCACTAGTGGGGGTGGGGTAGTTATTAAATTGACAGTCAACACAGCTATTTGTTAAGTAGCAGTGTAGGTAGCATTTGTTACTGATTGAATGCCCTTACGCAGGTCAGAAGCTATAAATTAGAGACGGTATGATGAACTTGGGGTGTCTGACCTGGTTATTTCATCTGTGCATCGTATAAGGTGCTGTACTGGCTGAAAACACCAACCGTCAATTAACACAGCTTATTTCTGTAAACAACAAAAACTAAGTCCCCACAAAAACAGTCCACAGAAATAAGGAAAGTTGTGAAGTTACTTAGATGTGTGTGTGAGAAAGTAAAGAATAAAACTTTTTTGGTGTTGATGCTAATTTCATTTATGCGCAACTGTACAAAATCAAATGTTCACAAAGCTGTACGTCGCACCTAAAGACAGACACCTAATTTCGATACCATTTTCTATTATCGACCCACCTAGACTGACAAGACTTGACATAGCCTGAAATCGTAGTTTTCAATTGTGCAGAGTATTGTACTTATTATCCACCTTGAGTTTCATATTAGAATCAACCGTAGTGTAATATTTTGCTTTTTTGACACAGTAAGCTTCTATAAAGCTTATGGCGTTTCATCACACACCTGCTATTCTATATACTACGAATGAGTGATGAGCCCCAGTATTGAGCATAAGGTATTCTCATTCAATTCAATAAAACTACTTTGATAGTTTCGTCAATATTAGCTTGAAAACAATTTTTAGAAAAAAAGTTATATATATATTTAATATATATATAATATATATAATAATAT
>NW_013666393.1:0-10404 GCF_000517525.1 Limulus polyphemus
TATATAGTAATCACTCACTGGAAAAACTTAACCATGGGTTCAACTAAAGGAACATGTATTAGTAAAACACTAAGTAATTAATCACAAACCTGCCAGTTTCTGCACTTGACAACAAAATCTCCGGAAAGGGAATAAGATTTTTGTGTTCAGCCGATAGTATCATTCTTATGGCCTGATGATCCTCTTGGATCACAGCATAGGTCAATGCATCTTTACAAACATCTTTGCTCTGTTGTAACATGAACTGTAAGAAGATAGCAATGAAAAATTGTGGAAAAATGAATCTTACTTACAGTACCACAAGAGTGACTCTTCCTGTTACTTTGAAAAAGTATTTCATTTTCATAATTTAAAACAAAATGTCATCACACTAGATGCACAAAGGTGTTTGAGTCAGTACAAATAATTTAGTTTCATTCGTACTGTAAGAAAAGGTTAGTTAACAGTAACTAGAATATTTCTACACCATATTTTTATTTTAATGATAGTTTGGTAAGTCACTTTCAAAAGAAATTCTCAAAGTTAAACCCAACTACTTGAAAAAACATTGTTTTTATTACAGTGAAAGCATTGTTTGATAACTTTTATCATTATTAATACTAATAATCTTGCAAAAAAACAAACATAGAAAACAATCCATAAATCTATTACCGAACAAATATGTTCCTTGTCAGACAACAACGTTTGGAGCAGACAATGATCCTTCAATCGAACTGCTCGAATAAGCAATTTACTATAAGTTACAGAAGACACAAAGGGTAGAGGTTCCCTAATGTAATAAAAGCAAAACACACAAGTTAAAGTAACAAATATGTTAAATAAATTTTACCTACACACAACTTTGCTTTAAAATGCCTGTAAAATCATTTTTAAGAAGCAAATTAAAAATCAAAACTTCACATGAATACAGTTTAAATTTCTATTATTATCCTCTCTTTAGAAGTTTGTGAACTTCTATGACAAAGGAAGTATTATGGGAGTATGAACATAAAAACATATCCCTATAAAGGTTTATTTTAAACAATGATTTTCCATGCTATATTCAGTTTTTTCATGTGTTTTGGTTATTTTGTCAAAACAATTTTTAGTTGTCACAAGTTCCTATTCCACAGACATATTCATTTTCCAATAAATTGGTAGAAAGTTATAGGTGAACTTTAGCTACACTTTCAAACTTATAACTATATGTGTATTAAATGCATTTGTCATTATGCTACATCTTTGTATATTCCACTGTTTGAGGATAGAATAAATAATAACAAGTGCAAGTTGTGTTTGTGAAACACTTATGCCCCCCACAAATATTATACTGTACATTTAAGTCCCCCAGTTTGATGATGTAGTACTTGTCCACAAGACTGGGGTGGATTTTCTATGTACCAGTGACCTTTTGACCTTAACCTTTGACCCATGACCTTCAAAAGCAACACAGATCTAGAAATTTTTATGTAGTACCTGTTGCATATGTTTGGTCAAAATCCATCCTGAACACAAGACTGGGACATATGAATAGACAGACAGATGGATGGAAGACATAAACAAATCAGCAATCAATTAGCTGAACTACTATTTTCTTAACTTTCTCTTACTTCAGTGTTTTTGTTGTATTTTGACTGAACCCTTCACTCCATACATTGTTTACGTACTGTAAACTTATTGACAAGTTTTGAGTTCACATTACATGTGTTATACAGGTATATATAAATGTGTCACGTATTTCTGATATAGAAAGCTAATAAAAGTTTTTAATTAAAAATCTGTAGATTAATTACAGAAGTCTACAACTTGTCCAAGGTAATTGGGCAATGACATAAGAACAAAGTTTAACCATGTAACTTTGGAAAGAGGGATGAAGCAGTTATCTGACATCTAATGAACTATTTGTATATATGTTACTGTTGACAAATTTCAAAATAGTTTTATTTCGGAGAATTCTGCAAATACAAGTCTTAAAATAGCATTAGCATTGTTGTGTTTTGTGAAGGTTTTAAACATTTCTGTAAGTAAGCATGTTAAATCATCAGCTGCTACCATAGGAATCACTCTGCATAAAAAACATTGGTTGCATTAAAAGTGAAAACCATAAACTTAACATTGAGGTAATAAACTCACAACACAAAATAAAACAGAATTAACTGACACTTTACTTTAAATATAAATCTAAGCTATCAAGAAGGTACAAGTTCTACTGAAAACATTCTTACCAGTTAATTTTAATACTATATAAAATTATAAAAAATTTTATGTCAAGGATACAACTGAAAAAACCAAGCAAAATTAATAAAGGTACAAATTATTTTATGAATATATATATATGATTAATTTAAAAAGATAGATCTTAATTATTTTATAACTACTGTATTAAACAACAATATTTCATGAACGTATCCTATTTTAGAACAAGGCATTTAGTTGTTGGCAGTTTTAAACATATTTTAGATGTTTATATTTTGTGTATTAATTCTCATAAAACCTAATAAAGATGTACAGTATTATTGATATATTGGTATATCCCGATGATATTTTGAAACAATACACATCGGGGTACTATTTTGGCATATTGGTGTATAGTACTGTCATATGTTCTCAAAAATGATGAATATAAACGCTTTATTTCATATAATTCTTATGCAAAATATGATTTGCCATTAAGGTTTGCTGAATCGCTAAATGATAAATTACACTATTGCCCCATGCATGGGATTGGCAAAGTATGTAAACCAAAGGTCTATGGGCATAGCAAAATAGCAGAAGGAACAACACAGAAATTAGTTTAGATTCTTCCCAACAGTGTGTCATGATATCCACAATGATTCAACCCTCTGTATTGTAATATACTGCAACAGAAAAAATAAACAGCTCTACAAATCTAAAACCACCAAAAATGCTTCAAGTTTACTTTCAATGTAACTTTTAGAGTATTATATGTAATTTAATCAAACCAATGTAGGAAAAATATCATAATCACAGAAACTGATGATGTAACAATTAAAAAATTTTTTTTATGAGTTTTGCTGTCTCCTGTGACCAAGTAGGAATGCTTAATATATACATATATGTTGTGCTTATTTGCCAAAACATAGTTATTATTTGCTCTTGTTCATTCAAACTAATCTATAAAAACAGTTTGTCCAGCTCTTTCTATATGCAGCACACAGCACCCTACTCTATTCCTGAGTCACGGTGTATAAACAACAAACTTACCCACCAGAATGTGACATGAAAAGTAATGGAAGGCAGTGCTAACTAATAATAAAAAAAATTAATTGTAAGAAAGGATTGCTTATTTCCTTCAATTAATGAAATAATTTTAAAAACCTTACTCTGATTCAAACATTGGGTTCTTTTCCTGAACATTAATCTTTGTGTTGGGCTTCAATTGTTCTTTTGGAACTTTGGACTTTTGTTTTAATGGTAAGGAAATTTTATGGCCATTCTTTTCTTCTTCCTTGCCTAATAAACGCATAAAGATTCAACAGAAAATTTCTGGAGTTTAAATACTGTTACTCTATTACAGAGAGAAAATAAAAACATAAAAGAACAAAGTGAACCATTAGAACATTCAATGCAAATGCAGTACCGTCCTACTGTCAATTTCTGATGTATTCTATAATTTCATATTTCACTTTATGAAATGTTTAGTACCTTTGGTTATTAAATAATATTTTATTTTAGCTTACCTCATGATTATTTACTGTTATTTTCATCACATCATGCTACAAGTTTTTGTATAGTTTCTGAGCCATTAATTATCTTTAGCTGTTATAAAATCCTGCTAATATGCTATTCTTGACCAATTAATTTCCATTATCAATCATATATAAGCTTAACCTCCAGAAGGTGATGTGCATAGTAAGGAAGGTAAACTGGTTTATACAAAATACTTTTGATAAACATAAGTCACTAGTTTGGTTCCTATGGTGACCTAAACATGAAGTAACAAGAAAATTAAAGTACTTTCAACAAATATTTGATTACCATGGTAGAAAGTAAGATATTGATCACAGAAGTGAACAATGTTAAAAATCTTAAATTGCAAATATGTTACAAAAAAATATGATTCTTGTAGTTAGTGTTTTTTTCAAAATAGAGAAAGGAAAAGAGGATACAATGGTGTTCAAGTTGGCCACTGAGTGGAGAAAAAAACTCACCAGAAGCACTTTTGAATTGTGTTTTAGCTGGTTCTTTGGATCTTGTTTTAACAGATTTAATAGTTTTTGATTTTTTCCCTGCAAAGAAAGCAACATGGATGAATAAATTATTATCAAAAACATAAATTGTACCTTAAATTGGAACAAAAACTTAAAACTGTTTAAAAAAAAGTAATTTCTATATTCTAACAGATCAGAAAAAACATATACAATCCTATTCTGTTTCCCTTACAAAAACCCAGATGAATGTCAGATTCATACTGATCTGCAATATTTTTGCCACATCTGGTCATATTTATACAAAATCTGACTATAATATTTCCATACCTGGAATATGCTTTGACAGTTATAGCCATTATTAATACCAGATTTGGAATACTGATTTTTTGCTAAGTATATTTGGTTGCTTTTATTTCTTAATGTTTCCAATGAATTAATATTTATATCAGTTAAATATTAAATTTTCTTTTTTCACATATATACTGATCATACAACACTATAAAAAATTAAATATTTTAATGGCAAAGAAATTTTACAACTTTTATTTCCTTCTTCTCTGCCTAATAAACATATAAAGTTTCAACAGAAAATTTATAGAGTTTAAATACTATTACTCTGTTTCAGAAAGAAAATAAAAACATAGAAGAAAGTGAGCCATTACAACATACTACTCAAATACCATACTGCGGTATTATCTATTTGTTTTGTATACTGTTATTTCATACTTGGGTTTATGAAATAATATCTTATTTTAGCTTTAGCTTACTTTTTAATTATTTACTATGTTATTTTTCATCACGTCATGCAGCAAGTGTTTGCATAGTTTCTGAGCCATTAATTATCTTTAGCTGTTATAAAATCCTGCTAATATGCTATTCTTGACCAATTAATTTCCATTATCAATCATATATATGCTTAACCTCCAGAAGGTGATGTGCTTAGTAAGGAAGGTAAACTGGTTTATACAAAATACTTGTGATAAACATAAGTCACTAGTTGGGTTCCTATGGTGGCCTAAACATGAAGTAACAAGAAAATTAAAGTACTTTCAACAAATATTTGATTACCATGGTAAAAAGTAAGATATTGATCACAGAAGTGAACAGTGTTAAAAATCTTAAATTGCAAAATATGTTACAAAAAATATGATTCTTGTAGTTAATGTTTGTTTCAAAATAGAGAAAGGAAAAGAGGATACAATGGTGTTCAAGCTGGCCACTGAGTGGAGAAAAAAACTCACCAGAAGCACTTCTGAATTGTGTTTTAGCTGGTTCTCTGGATCTTGTTTTAACAGATTTAATAGTTTTTGATTTTTTCCCTGCAAAGAAAGCAACATGGATGAATGAGTTATCATCAAAAACATATATAGTGAGTTAAACTGGGACAAATATTGAAGCTGTTAAAAAACTTTCAACTTGTAGATCAGAAAATATATACAATCCTATTCTATGTTTCCCATATAAAAAAATCCAGCCGTTTGTCTGATTTATAAAGATCTGGAATATCTTTGACAGATTTGGCCATAATCATTTCACATCTGGAATATGCTTTGACAGTCCTGGTTATCATTAATGCCAGATTTGGAAAACTGATTTTCACTAGTATTTTGGGTAGCTTTTTTTTCTTAATATTTCCCCAAAATGAATATTTATATCAGTATATATAGTCATTCCCAAAATTAATATTTATATCAGTATGTAGTCATGCATATAAAGGTTAAATTTTCTTTTTAATTAATACATTTTAAGAATATCAATTATAAAATTAATTTAGTTTAACCACCAAAAGTTATGCCAGAAGATCAATGCACAGAATCATGTGTAAGTAATATGTGCCATTGAAATACGTTGTTACTGCAGCACAGCATTGAATAGTCCTTCAATTATTATTATTCTGTAACATAAAATTTCATGCAATTAATTTCTAACACATTTCATATATGAAACTTCATACTACTTATGTCAAACCATGACTTGGATTGTCTTTCAGTTATCATTTTTCTATAACACAAAATTCTAAGTAATTATTTCTAACATGTTTTACACATGAGCTCTCCATACTATAAACCTAGGCCAAACTATGGTTTAGAGACAGATCAACAAAAATAGTCTGTTGTGTGAACAAACACATGGTCATACCAGGTCGCAAGATATGAGTGTACAGTTTACAGTTAGGTGCCCATTATTTATAGAAATTGATATTTGAGTGACAGTACTTTATATTGTTGTTAACTTTGAGTGTACTATTACTGTTGTCAAAAAATGGAAATAAAAAGAAAAGAGATTGAACAATCTCCTGAATATTATGTATATCAACTGGTGAAAAACCACATAAATGGAATAAACTGTCATAAGTCTGATATTAGAGAAACTAGTTTCAACACAGTCTCATGTTGTCTTCGTGCTATTTTGTTCTAGGATTTTTTCCCGAGAAGTGGAATAAAAAAAAACCATGAAATGGGGTATACTTCCACATTTTTTTTATAGACTTTTGTTTTTGAATTTAAAGGCACAAGTACTTAGGAAGTTAAATAAAGATCAATAGGAATTTAATAACAAAAGAAATAAGGAAAGGGAACATTATCTAATATTGTCCTCAGTTCGTGTGTGTAACATCTAGTATTTTTAATATCCCATCAAACATTTGGTAGTTTCTGGAAAATATCTGAAAGAAGAACTCAGTTAACATATAAACATATAAATCAAAACAAAACTCAGCAAGGTTTTTGCTTACGTCATTAATTTTCAAATTATTATGTAGCTTTCTCTCAGTTAATTAATTTTGTTAAATCCTCTTTAACTTTTTACTGCCACGCTGGGAAAAAAAAAATTATTTGTATCTCTTTATAGTTATTTTCTACATATGCAAAAAAAATTGAAACATTTTTCTATTTCGTAATTGATAATTAACACATTTTTGACCTTGTACAGTGTACAGAATGTCACTCTAAGTGGTAAACTGGTCAGCTGCAGCAAAACCGTGACCGGCCTTACTATGGCTAGTGGAGAAGAAGAAAAGTGAAGTATAACAACTATTTGTATACACATGCTATTATATTATGATACTTTGGATTATATTTGCATTGGATGTATATGCATGCATCTATACAACTTGAAAATGTCATATAGCTATCAATAAATATATGGTTTTACAACTTAGAAAAACTATAAAGTCTGCATGTATGCATGTGTGTGTGTGTGTGTGCATGCATGTATAAAACTCATGCAGTTACAAATTCCAGATAATGAACTATTCCAATATAGTTTAGTAGTCCTTCCAATCCAGTGTTTACAGACTCCCCATATAACTTCAGGATATAAATATAGTAGCTATGTATATTTTACAAGCATATACATAACAAGTAGTATGTTGATTACCATGCATCATAGCGATCATACATACAGTGCCACTATCAATAATAACATTGTGGAAAGGATATCAGGAGCAATAGCCATCCAATCTGCATGAAGCCAATCCAAAGGTTGTCATTGTATTACAAGGGAGCACCATACACCAACTACATATTTCATTAAACTAAACTGTTTAAAATAGGACAGTATTGCTATTATACAGATTTATGTCCATGATGGACATAAAAAAAAACTAAAGAAATAAGATTATTAAAAATTGTTCATTTATAATGGGGGAAAAGGGATATTCAAAAAATTACAGAAATAAGATAGGTAGCTTAAAGTGAAAACGTAACTGCAAAAAATTAAACAAACAAGCTTAAGGTTTGAAACATAGTGTTAACATTATTTCCTCAAGCTACAAATCCATATTTTGACTCCATATCTAAACGTTGTAATATTTAGTAGAGTTAAAACATGGATTTGTAACTTTAGGAAATAATGTCAACACTATGTCTGAAACTTTAAGCTTGTTTGTTTAATTTTTTGCAATTGCATTTTCACTTTAACCCTCTCTGCCCGAGCATCATTTACTGCGCATGTCACAAGGTTTTAGTAGCTTACATTCAAAATTTTATTAAACTACTTTTTATGTTATACCAATTAGTATAGCATAAAATCATAGCTAATAATCAACATTTTAATAGTTATAAGTTTTAAGTTCTTAATTTTATAAGGCAATATTTAAAAAAATCCTGAATTTCCCCTAGTGTGTGAAAAATGACACATTTTCTCTAGGCATCCCATCTTCTCTATTTGACCACTTGTATAGAGTTAGGTTAGAGAAAATACCAGATGAAATATAGTTTTACTGAAAACAAACATTTGAAATGTATTTAGTGATTATACAAATGAAATTTGAGATTTCTGAGATGAAGTATTTTTATTCTTAACATGAAAATCACTTTACACATGAACTAGACAAAACAAATACTCCATATATTCACAGACAAATCTTTTTTTTTAGTTTATTAAAAATTCTTCATTAGAAAATTGATTTTTTTATGGGAAAGACTTGTAATGTTTTCTGAAAGTCTACCAAATTTGGTGAAGATATACAAACTACATTAAAAGTTAGTAGTATCAAAACTATAAAAACTGTAAATGACTACAAAGAGGTCACATGGTTGGTCAACTTTACCAAGCCCGTGTTGAAAGAGTTAAGCTACCTATCTTGTTACTGTAATTTTTGAAGATCCCTATTCACCCCTTTTTAAATGAACCATTTTTAATAATCTTGTGTTATTGGAGTTTTGATCTTGTTTATTTAATATCTTACCTTTCACCAACGCTACTGCACAGAATTTTAATTTTATCTATGATATGGGAAAATTGGTCTTTACTATTAGTACTATGGTCTTTACTTTAATTTAATCCACAAAACATTCTTTGCATAGTTTGACCTATATTTTACATAAATATAATAGAAATATTTGATATTTTGTGATCAGCAGACCTGGAACTTTTCTCAGATTTGGCATATATATTCTGGTGCCTTTTCCAGTTATGCAACTTTTTTCAGAATTGACCAGATATGTCCAATTCCCTACCTAAACAGATCTGACTTTTCAGATATGGACCGAATGTTATATTCTTATAATGGTTTATAAAAGAAAAATTTTAACCACTCTTGGTTAAAAAAGAAAACTTAAATCTAATTCTTGATACAACAAATCTTAAGAGAATAAAATATATTTGCCTAATTCTGTAGATTTCGAGTTTCTCTGTTGTACTGTCTTACCCACTTTGTCCTTTTTAGATCGCCCTTGGTCTTTATGCATGCTAGGTTTGTGGGTTTTGGGAGTTGCTACACTTTTCTGACTAGCTAGATCTTCCTCTTCAGTGGTTGAAATAAAGCCTGAGAAAAGTAACAATGCTAACAACAAAACATGATACATTAAATGTGTGTTAAACAATTTGTATTTGATTAAAATGTCAAATGAATAAAAAATAGTGCTTCCCAATGTTAGATAAATTTAAACTAATTATATAAAATCATGTATGTGTTCTACAGGGATCTATTTTATTGTGTCACAGTCAAAGACATCAGTTATATATTTTATAGGTGAATCTACTGTAGGTCTATCTGATAAATCACAAATTCTTGAAATAAAATCTGTTTATTTATATGTTTTGACCCGATGACTACCGGCTACTAACGTTCTTAGTAGGCAATGCAAGTTTTGCTATATTTCATTCCAACAATAAAACTAGTGGACAAATATGTTCGAAAGTTCATAAGTACTTTGACAAATGTAGGTAGTTTAAGAAACATAAAGCCTATTACTTTTAATAAGTTTAGTTTTTTTGCATTATGATCTTTAATATCTTGGAAAATTACATTAGGAAATGGTATTTATAAGAAATGATTACAACATTTATATTTGCTATAGATTTGAACTTATTACGTTTAATGTTTTAGAACATTATTTTGAAATCCCCAAAAAATTGTATCCTCCATAAAATGCAAATTTTATCTATTTGTAATTTTTTTAATAATCACATATACTTCTTATGGTTTCAAGTAATATACAGACCCATAAATAATAGTTGTAAATAAACCTAAACAATAAATGAGTATTTTTATTTTTAACTAGGATTTCATGTTTATATATGTACGTAAAAACATTTTAATTTTGTTTCATAAATATATTTTTATTTCAAATTTATGTTTAAGTTTCATTGCAGTCGTACTTTTGTGTTTATTGTGCCGAATAAACCGTGGGGTCAGCAGCGTGAACTTCGTATGTTGTCCGTAAACTATCTCACCCTTTTTAGTGGCCACTCTCGTTCAACCGAGCGCGTGCGCATTTGAACGTTACTGTAGATATGATACTAAGAAA
>NW_013666393.1:11375-22101 GCF_000517525.1 Limulus polyphemus
CGCTTATTTACAGTCTAAAACGTATTTTAGGAATTTTTTCATTAAATTCCTCTTTAAACTTCATTAAATAATACAATTTTGTACAAATAATTGAATATTATGCTACTATTTATAAAAATAAAATCTGAAATCCATTAAGTTCTCCATCATTTTTTCAATTCACAAATGATTTTGCCCTCACACTTGCATTGCCTACTAAGAAAGTTAGTAGCTGGTACTTATCAGGTTAATAAAGTTGGAGTAAATTTATTTCTGTTAATATCCTTGGAAAAAGTTTTAATTGATGAAACTCATGAATCAAATTGGCATAGTTTTGCAATTATAATTGATAAAATTAAAAATGTGATTTTTTAAACGATCTCATTCAGACTATTCAAGGTAATTCTGTATAAAATGCTGACAATCTTGAGTCACATTACCTAATTCTGCTATGGGTTTAGTAGCCCAGTGTGCATGGTCTGACTAAATGTTGTAGTAACTCAACTTGTATACTCAGGCTATAGTAGTAGTCTAACTTGTATCTACCCTTTATATATAGCATTAACACTATCTGCTCAGGCATCATTTACTGCACATGTCACAAGGTTTTAGTGGCTTATATTCAAAACTTTATTAAACTTCTTTTCCTGTTATACCAATCAGTGTAACATAAAATCATAGCTAATAGTCCACATTTTAATAGTATATAAGTTTTATGTTCTTAATTTTATAAGGCAATATTTTAAAAAATCCTGAATTTCCCCTAGTTTGAGAAAGATGACACATTTTCTCTAGGCATCCCATCTTCTTTATTTTATTCACCACCCCTCCAATAAATAAAAATTTCAAAGTAAATTACTCATCATACAATCTTCATTGCTCAGATAAACCATAATTTTTATAGCCTTCAATTTTGTTTGGTTACAGAGCTATCAAACAGAAAATCAGACCCCATTTGCCACACCTACCTGTCACATCCTCTCTTTAAGGATTTGTTAAGAGTTCTCTCTTACATTTAATTCCATGTCATCTATAACCAATATAAAGGTTTTTATCTATCAAATAACATTACATTGTTTTATGAACCTAGAATTGTCAATTTCTCTTTTAGTACAAGCTTTGTTCCCACAGGAAAGATAATAACTAGCTTGGATGAATTTGTAACAGCTCTTGTTGCATAGTTAAAAATCCAGAAAAATTGTCATAGTTGGAGGAAATTTGTCTGTTTTTGTATGTTATTAATCTATGTTCTTTAGTGCATTATGTATTTAAATAAAAATAAATTTAGTATAAATTTAGTATAAAAAAAATAGAGTTAACTGTCCTCGACAGTCAACAGCAAAGAAAAAAGAAGACTGGGTAAGTACTTTATTTCTTGTTTCTCATGTTGATTCTATATTCATTATTATAAAAATAACTAAAATATAAAAAGAGGGATCTCCTTAGTTCAAATTAGGTAAGATAAATACTAATAATAATAAAATAAAAGCACTCACGTAAGCAGCATGGAGTAGCTCGTAAGTAATGTAATTTGATAGCATAATGTGAGCTCCACATTCCCCAAGTGAGTTAGAACTTATAATGGTGCAAATAGTAGTTAGATTTGGTTCGAAAGCCAATAAAACAATAAAATTTAATTATAAATAGATATATACTGTTATGAGTTTCAAGCTACTTAGGATAAACAAATGTAGTTTCATGTTACTTATGAAGTTATTCTAGAAAGAAAAAGAGGGTAATTTAGATTTATTTTGATTTTTTTTTTTGGTGGTTGAGTTGTATTGAGTCAGGGAAAATAAAATAAAAGATAAAATATAAAATTTTACTGAAAAGAAACATATAAAATGTATTTAGGACATTTTAGAGATTACACAAATGAAATTTGAGATTTTTGAGATGAAGAAAATAATTTTTAATCTTAACAGGAAAATCAATTTGTACACGGACTATTCAAAACAAATACTCAATATATTCAGGGACAAATCTTTTTTTTAGTTTATTAAAAATACTTCACTAAAAAATATGATTTTTTGTATGTGAAAGACTTGTAATATTTACTGAAAGAATGGCAAATTTCGTGAAGATATACATGCTATATTAAAAGTTGGTAGTATCAAATTTATAGACTTTGGACGAGTACAAATAGGTCATGTGATTGGTCAAATTGACCAAGCCTGTATTGAGAGAGATAACTAAAAGTCAATTTTTTTCAGAACAAACAAATTTACTACAAAGAAATTTCCTCCAGTTCCTCCTTCAAAATCATTTGTCCTTGCTCAATCAGATATGAAACAAGTAAATTGGGTAACAAATTCATAATAATACACTATTCTTCATTAGTTAATTAGTTCATTAGTTAATTAACAAAACAAATGGAGCTGACAACAGGAAGTAATAAATAAAGTTAAATCTTCTATTGTAGCTGAAAATTTCAATAATAAGTTTTAAAAAAGAAAGTTACAACAATAGTAAGTATGGAAATGCAGGGCATCAGAAAAATCTAATGTAACTAATGATGCAATGTTATACCATATAAAGAATTGTCTTGTAGATAGAATTAACTATATATACTAATAGCTTAAACTAACAGGACATAAAACTTATGGTGTTCAATAAACAAAAAGTAGTTCAACATAACTGCCTTAAGCAGCTTTCAAAGAAATTAAAGTGTAGAGATGAAAGTTTTAAAAGTCATAATATTCTGTAAAACATTTAAATCCATAATTATGGGCAAGAACTTTGGTGAATTTGTCTCAAAAATGAATTAATTTTGTGCTTAAAATGTGTTACGAGAAATCTTGTGTAAAATGTGATTTTACACAGTCTCACAATATTGAACAAATTCTATTGTATCTAATAAGCAATGAGTAATAAACATTGTAACACAATTTATTTGAAGATGGAAAGTTAGTAACTTCAAAGTCAAAAGTCTTCATACTATTAAAAACTTTGAACTTAAGTTTTTCATTAATGATACTGATATCTAAATCCATGTATTGTGCTTATTTTGGTGCTTATGGACTGAAATTACCTTACGTTAGAATTCCTTGCATTTGTTGGAAGATATGTTGGCTGCATTACACAAATGTGTTGTCAAATAACAAATACATTGTGAAAAGTGATAATGAACTTGAATAGCAAAGGACAACAAATAACATGTAAACAAATAAAACAAAATATTTATATAGTAAAAATCTCAAACTAAACTTGCACAGCTTTGTATTATACAATAACACTGCAACTGCTGGAGTGCAGGATAGAAACATAAACACCAGACATAAAAAATAAAAGCATATTAGCTGGGGAGAGCAAGAGAGAAAGAAACATAATTATAACCCACTTTTGTGTCAGACTGAGGTTCTGTTGTTGTATCTTGTAGTTTTTAAGATTACCTACATCAACATGTAGGATTATTCAAAATAAAAGGGAGTAGAAAGACACAGAGGGTCAAGCTGGTATACAAGCTTCCAGGGTATAGCTATTATACACTGGGACCCTACTATAATGCAGGGTCCATATTTTGAGACCACATTATAATGAGGGCCTTTCAAAAGTTCCAAGCCAGTTGCATGGCTACAGATAAACTGATTAAATCTGCCTTATAAACAATATATATTTAAATGCAAATTTTGGTTACCAAGATGAACCTGCATTATAACTAGTTCATCACTATAGTGAACCACATTACAGCAAGGCCCTTTACATAAGTAAGATGACTAAGAGTATGTTTATGACCTTCATGCATCAGCTTTGGTTTAGCAGGTAGATGCCAACTACATACAGAACAACTGCCCAAACATTTAGAAAAATAACCTAAATATGTGAAGAAAGATATATTCTACATTATTTCAAGAAGAGTAAAATGTGTCACATTATTATGCCCAATTTAAGTAGGCATTTTGTGTGAGTCATATTTAAACAAATCAATCACAAAATTGAAAATATAATAAAGTGTCCTGCTATTGTAGTGAAAAGGTTCTCTTGCAATATTCTTTATCAAAGTATTGACTTAACAACTGAGATATTTTCCATATATCACCTATATTCCTCTATTTTTTCAAATACTGTTTTTGTCACTAAAAGCTTCACTTTATATCATCATATGAGAAATGTTGAACTTGGAAACTCAAAAGAGATTATTATAAATTTTGAGCTATCTTCAAGTATATTCCAAAATAATATTTAAAAAGTAACTTAAACCATTATTCTTGTTTTGTAAAAAAAGTTGAGTCTTTCAGAAAATTCCTGATTTTAACTCTTGAGAAAAGATTGAATTTTGTTACAAATGTATTGCAACTGTTTTTGTTATAACGAAATCAAAACAAATGTAATTCAGTTCATAACACCAAACATATTTCAACATTGCATCTATATTTGTAAAATTTCTAATCAAAGGTATTAAGACATTTTTACCACCAAAATAAACCTCTGTTTGGTAATTATGTAGTATTATTAGCTATACATATCAGTTATTTACACACCTAACATTTTATACTTTTATTATCTGATTTGCTGAAACATAATCAACCATTACGTACCAAGGCAAGGATAAACTACATTATATAAGTTTGTTTGTTTTTGAATTTTGCGCAAAGCTACACGAGGGCTATCTGCACTAGCCGTCCCTAATTTAGCAGTGTAAGACTAGAGGGAAGGCAGCTAGTCATCACCACCCACCGCCAACTCTTGGGCTACTCTTTTACCAACGAATAGTGGGATTGACCATCACATTGTAATGCCCCCACGGCTGAAAGGGCGAGCATGTTTGGTGTGACGGGGATTCGAACCCGCGACCCTCAGATTGCGAGTTGAGCACCTTAACCACCTGGTCATGTCGAGCCCATTATATAAGTGTAAAAACGTGGTATCTACCAATATACAAATATCAAAATAGTACACCTAACATCAAATTATAATTCTACATTCCGATACAATATCTTACCTCCTCTCACATAATACCTTTTCTTGTTCAATGCTGCACTCTATATCCACAGATTTGTTCGCCCACTACTAGCCTTTAAACTCACAGCTACTCCATGTTTCTATGTGATTCAGTTGTGTTGTAGCATGCAAATAAAGATGTGACAACCCTCCACCAATAGGAGCATGACACACTCTCCTATCGCAGCTGGGTCCCTCTGTACTGTAGAACCCAATATTCACTTCTTGGTTTGGCACAGTAGTGTTAAGACATGTTCATTTTCACTTATGCTTTTACTTTATGTTTATTGTTTGTTGCGGTATTTATTAAACAAATTAGTTGTTTTTTTGCTTCATTTATGCAGTGATAATTTCACTGTAGATTATTAACTTTGAACTTAACTCTAGTTGAATTTGAATTCTGAATTTAGTAGTAACAAATATTACAACATTTTAATCTGCTATGTCTCAGGCTACAGTCCTTACACTTTTAGCTGTGGAGGTTGCATTTTTTCAATAGGAGTTGGGGTCCATCATGTGGCTGTTTCTTCCAAGCTCAGACCTTTGACTGGTGAATCTGGGCAAGATTAAGATGATATGGATGTTTGCTTGTTTATCCACCTCCTTCCTTGGCCATGCAATCCAGATTTTCTACATGGATGCACTGATACCATCAATAGCCTTCTTGGATATGGGGACACAGGAATGTTACCTTTTATTGGTATCATCTCTCCTCAATTAGGTCCATTTCTCAGTATACCTAGTTTTCCTTACTTTTACAGATATTGGAGGCCATGCTGACCAAAGATTCTGGTGCAATTGCATTCCGGAGGGGCACATCGTGCCTCAACACCTTCGGGCTCAGAATAATGTTTTTTCATATCTTCATGTCATGTTTTTCCATATTTAGACTCCCAAAATTAGTGTTATGTATACTGGAATGAGATTTGACACTAATACCTCTATAAAGTTTTCCCAAGCCCACTTGCCCCATCCCAGTTGAATCCCTGTCATGCTCTTCAGTTACCATTCCACCATTCATCTCCAGTCTGTGGTTATACACATCTCCCCAACTAGAGTTTGGGAGAGCACTGGTTTCTGTATGTTTTTCCTTTTTTTTTTAAGCTCTTTCCGGATCCTTCACCCTCCTCATCCTCCACTCCTTTATCCAAACCCCATTTGAATCTGTTCCCAATGACATTTATCCTTCATAACATTTTCCCCTATGATCATCGGAGATCAGATGTTTTGCCATCGATTTATCACATTTTTTTCACCAGGCCTTGGTTCTACTGTCTCTGGATTGCCGTTTTCTACCTAAGATGTTGGCAGTTTGTGCAGACAAGGTCTCCTTTACACTGATTTCCCTATCTTCCATTTTCTATTTGTCTTCCTATTTGGATCTGGATAGTCTTTTAAGTCTAATGCCCACACAGCTTCTTTCCGTGGTTCCTGTTTATTTATCCACTTGAAACCTTCCTCTCTAAGTGATGTTTCACTCCCCATTCTCAAAAGTTGGATTTGCCAATTTATCAGGCTGGCATATTCATCATTCTCTCTTGGCTCCCTATAGTTTGTTTTTACAGGTGTCATCATATCTAATTGGACATCTTGCTTTTCCCCGGTGCCCATTGGATGAAATCATCTGGGCTGGCAGGTGCCCCACATCCAACAAGTTCATCTCCCATTAACCCCATTGGGTGGCCATTTCATCCTCATCCAGATATCACAATACGCCAGTAGCTATGCTACACAAATCTGTTCAACTGTGAGTTTGTACATTTATTAAATTCTTTCTTTTCCTTACAGGGTCACATTCCTCTTCTATATTGAATCCCACTCTGTGGTGAGTGATGCCTGTCCAGTTATACTTATTCTTAAATCTGTACTGTACAGTCAATAAGATCAATAATGCCCACCACTGAAATGGGGTGTACTGCTAGTAGGTTCATCCTCATGGTATATTGTGTCATGCAGATATCCAAGTTATTTTGTGCCAGTAACCACCAAACAACAACCCAGACCTTACCATCTCATTGACTATCATAAGTAAAGCAGAGAAGGGATTGTTGCTCATCCCTCCATTCCTGGTTGCATACATCATTTTTAGCCTGCTTTTAAAAATAGTTTCATGATCACCCATCACACTTTCTCCAGTGCTGCATTCCTCTAGACTCTCCAACACATTATCCCCCCCCTTCTTCCAGTGGAGAATGGAAGCCCTTACCACTTACTAGCTCCTAGCTGATGAGGTTGTGGACCATGGAGGCTTCCTCCTAAGAGTACTATATCCCATTCAGTTGAGAGTATGGCAGTGGTGTTCTGCCAGTATAAATGGCATGACTATTTTCCTACCATGAACTTGATGTACAATTCCAAATGCCGTATGGTTTTGGTAGGGATTTTTCTGTCATATGCAGTTCACCCTCCAGCTGGAAATTCTCCTTCCTGGTGTTGATTGGAGCTGGACCAGCCAATATAAGTTCTCACATGTGAGTGTGCTGGGATCCTCTTCCTACTGCAGACTGGATGATACATTCCCAATGCTGCATGGTTTTGGACTGGAGTTGACCCTCCACTTTGCATTCCACCTTCCTACCATCATCCAGATGTTGTTTCCAAGGGAACCTTGGTTGTGTTAGGTATGCACACAAGAGCTTCAGTTCTCAGAACAAAAATATTCCTTCCCTTATGGTTCCTGAGTGTGAGAGAAGATAGTAGAGGATCCTCCTCCTACCATGATCTGGATGATCCATTCTCAGTAATGATGGTTTTGGACTGGAGTTGACCTCCTGATTACAGTCTGATGCACCTTAGCCACTCTACACCATGGGCATGTCCAGCTACAGTTGGTCTAGGATCCTCTGCCTACTGTGGACTGGGTGATCTATACCCTGATAAAACTGGTTTTGGACTGAAGATGACTCCCATTTAAAATCCAGATAAAGATGGTTGAGGACCCTTCTCCAACTGTGGAAAGAATGATCCCTTCCCAGTTCCACTGGTTTTGGACTGGAGTTGACCTCCTGAATATGGTCTGATGCACTCTATCCATTTGATACCTGTGACATGTATGGATACTTTTCATATGTGCTTATTTGCCACCCATTCACAATCAATCATCAAGGGCAAATAATATACCTGGTTTACATGTGGTGCAGTCTTCCATGAGCAACACGAGAAGTCACACTCAATGGATGTTTTTTGGATGCTTTCTAAAGGGTGCTCATCTAGGTACATTTCTCACCTGTCGCTCCACCAGGATAATGTGGGATTCTAGCTATTATGTGAGAGGAGGTAAGACATTATATAAGAAGTTAATATTCTTCCATACAGAAAATATATTTCCAATAGATACTTACCTCTCCTCCCACTTCCAGTGCTTCTTTTCTGCCTAATCTCGAAGTGGTTATTGTGTTCTACAGTATAGACGAAGCCAGCTGTGACAGGAGAGTGTATTGTAATCTATTGATGGAGGGTTGTCACATGTTTATTTGCATGCTAAGACACAGCTGAACTACCTGGAAACATGGGATAAGTGGGAGTTTCAAGGCTACTGGTAGGCAAAAAGATTTTTATGCATATAGAAGGCAGCATTGAATGAGAAAACTATTATGTGAGAGGAGGTGAGTACCTATCAGAAATATAATTTTAGTGTAGGAAAATATAACTTCCGTTACTACCAAACTAGTTCTAAATTTAAAATACAAAAGCAAGTAACAACTACATTCAGAGAGAAAGAAACCTACCTCTATCCGTTTTAAGCTTGCTTGGATCTGGAGTATCAATGCAATGTTCTACATTTATAGCTTCTTTCAGAATGTTCAATGTGCGCTTTTTTTCATCATTTGGAAGGAAAAACCTGTTTTTTGCTATGCGTTTCATTCTTACGTTTGTCAGTATGCATTCAAAATCTGAAAACAAAAAAAGCAAAGTATCAGTATGTCTCCTTATTTGCTGATAACCTGAAACAGAAATTTTTAAGTGGATTAACAAAATATGAATTTATTATTGTCTTAAAGATAAATTATGTTATACATTTTATAAATAAATGACTTAAATTAATATTAGCTGAAATTTTTTAGTTCTATAAAAATATATTACAGTTGGAAAAACAACTTTCTCTATATGAGTAAAAAAAAGTGACTAAAGAATACACGCTTTATTACAATAACTAAGCCTATCATAGATAAAATAATAAAATCATTCCTTTCCAGCTACTAATCTTACTTCAGATAATTTATTGTGTAATTTATTTATAATTTACATTTTCAGAAAGAGTTCTATTGGTGAATTCTGTTGATTAGCAATTATTAAACTCTCTCAAGTTCATTATTGCTCCTGATCATCAGCTCAACTCACTGTAGTAAAATTATAATTTGTGATAGGTATGTTACATTTTAAGATATGTCATGGAATACCAAACAAGTTTGGAATTTTTTTAGAATATGCTCTTTTCTACATGTTGAAAGCTACCTAGTAGTACAGCCTATGTGTTCCTCTGCACAGGAAGGACATTCACATTTACAGATAACAAATGACCTCTTATTTTTAAGTGTTATATTCTTGAAATATAAAAATGTGGATAAATTCTGCTTAATATTAAAACAAAGTTGTAATATATTTTGCAAGATTAGATGTATTTATAAGTCTATTGTTAGGATAAAAACATTTTTCATTCAGCAGTAGCACTCCTATTGAAATTTTACATTTTTAGAATTAAAATGAATTTGAAGTAGGTACTTACCTCTTAAATACAAAAAGTCTTTCCTTGTTAAGTTACTCTCATGCTGTCAACAAACATATTTCTAAAATTCTGAACAATGCAGACATGCAGCAACTTACCCATAGTTCTCCACATCACTTATTGTCCTTGTGGCAGGAGGAAGGCTCTGCTTTCCCACTATAATCTAAACTTCCTAAATGCAGTTATAATAGAAACCACATATTTTCCATTTGAAGGAGAGAAGTAGAATGAGTCATAAGGATTACTGGTTCACTAAAATTGAGATTTTTTAGACAGGAACATAACAACCCAGACCACAGTAATTGAAAATATGATCAAGCAGAGCTGAGGAAATCCAGTACGAGAGTGCGTTAAATGGATTAGATTCATGAAAAAATTAGTGGACCAGAATAGCCTCATAAGAGATTGGAACAAATGAAGACAAATAGAAAATGCATATTTCTCAACAGGTTAACTCCTCACTCTCATCACCCTTTCGAGACGGGTCACAGGTGAAAGGCTATGTCATCTCATTTGTTGACTCACATTCAAAATTTTATTGAACTACTGTTTCATGAATTTATGTCAATAAGTTTGGTATCAAACTGTAGATTATAATTCAAATTTTAGAACAATACATTACTCAATTTGTTAATTTAAAAGTAAATATAAAAAACACAGATAAACATTGATTTTTGTGTGTCCCTTGGTATGTTGAATGCAGCACTGGTTCAAATTAGATGTTTGTGAAGTCAAAATACTAAGTCTATAGTTTCATACAAACTAGAAACTCAAATTACCAATACTGACAAGCTAGAATATAAAATAAGAAGGTCTTATCTTATATATATATTTACTTCTATATATGACATGAATAACCAATCAGAAGCTCAGAATGTACCCTAGTGGTTTTTCTCAGCCTTTTTAATGTACCTAGTGCTATTTCTTTCTTTAAACCAAGATTTCAATGAGGTAAATTGTGTTTTTAGTCAGCTCGAAATTTTATATTTTTTCGACCCAAATACAGCTTAGTTACTAAGTTTGATAAATTATAGTGGAATTCTGTGGTATTGATGTAGTAATTTATGATTTTTTAGTTAT
>NW_013666393.1:22673-66841 GCF_000517525.1 Limulus polyphemus
ATCTGGACATTATAAAGATTTTTACATATGAAATTTCAAAATTTTCTGATGCATAAAAGTATTTTTAATCTTAAAATGAAAATTACTTTGATTGATAAATTGGCAAGATGTAGAAAAGAAAAAAAAAGGACATGAGAGAAACACTGCTTTACAAACCTTAAGACTTAATAGAAAAATAAGATATTTTGCATATGAAAGCATTGTAATGTTTATTGATATACTGCCAAATTTCGTTAACATTCGCTTACTAATTTAAAAGTTATATCATGAAAACTATAACAAGCACAAAATGGTTATGAGGTCCATCCCAGGGGCCGAGCCCAGTTGAAAGAGTTAACCCATTCACTGAAGCTCTTAAGCATCTTATTGGTTACTGAAGGTCTGAGTGTATAACAAAGAGGGAACCATATATCAACATCGGGTGGGATGCCAATAAATACTTTCAAACTCATTTTACACTCAATGTCATACGCAGCAATTCTGAATGCCAATGGGAAACATTTGTTTCAGTCGCAGTGTAAGGGGGTGGGAGCACTGGGAAATATACATCCCAGCCACATTGAAAGGGTCAAATAATATATAAAAAGGAATGTCAGACAATATGTATTTACTGGTGGAACCATCACATATTCAGCTGTGATTATAGAAGATGGCACTACAGGTAGTGAAGATCAGGTTGCAATGTGTTGTCCTGTATCTGTAGTGGCAGATTCTCAGACGAATAGACAAGTAACAGCTACTGACTGGACATGTCCCTGAGGCTAAGGCCCCATACATCTACACTCA
Organism: Limulus polyphemus; assembly: GCF_000517525.1. NCBI lineage: Eukaryota > Metazoa > Arthropoda > Merostomata > Xiphosura > Limulidae > Limulus > Limulus polyphemus. The sequence continues at coordinate 23,460 of NW_013666393.1, forward strand.
AGTTACAAACAAAAACACAAAACCAACCAGAAAAAATGAAAGACCCATGCAATCCCAAGGACGAGCTGTACAGATCGAGGACATTGAAATTGAAACACCAAATAGGTTAAAAAAGATAAATACAAAGAAGTAAGGTGTTCTCCTCCCTGGTTGGAGTTATAAAATAACACTTGAAAAATGGTACACATGGAGATGGAAAAAGCAGCTATAAGATGTCAGCTTCTGCCCACTTCCAGAAGGCATCACTTTCTCATTATGCACCAGAGCAGAAGATGGACTTTTGCCTAGAACAATTGCAGAGGTACATACATAAGTAACATGTAAATGTCCTTAATGGATGAATTCATTAAAACATATAGTCTCATATTATAAGGAAATATGTTAAATTTTTTATTAATTGTTTATTAAATCAAATTATTTCATGACCCAAGATACCCCTATAACTCATAAAATGGATGATGAGCTTTATAGAAATACCTGTTGTGAATACAACAGTTAACTAACCAAGTAACAGAAAATAATTCACCTGATAAGGATTCCATCTTGTCTGAAGAATCACAACCAGAGGCAAATTTATGGGAAAAAAATCTTAAAAATCATTCAATAGAGGTAATAGAGGGATAAGTTGAAGCTGATAAAGCTGTGGAAACCACAGCCGATTCAGAGAGTAAGGAACAATCAGAAAGACTTAATATGGAGTGAAATGGGAGGATAGACATAAAGGTATTTGTTGGTCCAGTCCTAGCTGAAAGTATTGACAGCCATAGAAAGAGGATAAGGTACTGGATACCAAAATAAAGGCAATTTGTGGTTGAGTGATGTGGCAAAGGAATTAATGTGAGAAGTACCACACTGAAGGCAAAGCCACTGGAAAACATGAGGATCAAGAGACCACTCCATCAGATAGATTTTATCTGGACAGGAAAGCCAATCTACAAGGTTGAAAGCACCCAGAACATGACATGAAATGATATGAATATTTAGCATGCGGGCCCCAAAAAGATCAAACATATGAACAGAGAGGGATCGAGAACAGCTGCTGCACTGGTGATTGAGATAAGCAACCACTGTAGAATTGTCAAATGGATCATTACCAAATAATTTCTGACCAGATGGAAAAAATGAACCAAACCATAACATACAGCGAGAAGCTCTAGGGTGTTTATATGACAAAAACTCTCAGCCACAGACCAACACCTTGAAGCTTCCTGTTGGTCGATTCACGCTCCTCATCCCTGAAGGGATACATCCATGAAAATGTGTAAATCTCAACGAGGAGGAGGAACTAGAACACTCGCTGATGTGTGAGTCTTGTCCAACCACCAATGCAGATCATCCACCAGGGTAGGAGGAATGATAAGAGCAGTCCAAGGATCCCTCGCAAGATTCCACTGGTTGTGAAGAGCCTGCATATGAGCCTGACCTAAAGGGATGAGGACAGCTATGGAAGACCACATCTCCAAAAAGATAGAACCTCATAGAAGGAGCAGTAAGAACATGGAGAACTAAAAGCTCCATTTAACAATATCGAGATGGTTGGGCCCAACTGAGATGGGTGCTGACAAAAACACCCATGTGGTCAAGATATTGGGTAGGTCACAGGAATGACTTCTCCAACTTGTTTAACCAGCCCACTCAAGCCACCTCCAGGAGCAGCTGTTGAGCATGATGGGTGGACTCCTGTTCGAAATGAGCTAACAGTAGTCAGTCATCCATATAATGATGAAACGGCAATCCAAGGGTATGTAAGTGATGACCCAGTGCTCTGACTACCCAACAAAATCATCCAGGGCTGAAGGAAGTCCAAAGGGCAGTGCATGAAACCGATAAACCACCCCATGGTGAACAAACTGAAGATAGGGTCATGACTGACGAGATATCGGGATATGCAAATAAGCATTCAAAATGTCCATCTTGGTCATTCATAAACCTGGAGAAAAAGCTTACCTGAGGGTGAGAAACGACTCCATAGTGAAACAGAGCAGATTGAGAAATTAAGAAATTAATTAATTGAGAAAATCTATTACAGACTGCCAGTCTCTAATTTTCTTGGGGACAACAAACAGCCTGAAATAAAAGCCTGGAAAAAAATGATGATCAGGTTCAATGGCCTGTTGAGACAGAAGATCTTGTACCACCTTTAGACAGATGCTGGTTGGTGGTAGGATCCAAAGGCATGGGGAAAGAAATGGGTACCTGAGATAAAGGGGGGGGGGGGGAAATTGAAGGACAAGTCCCTCTAATAAAACCCAAAGAACCCACATATATGTGGTGAAAGATCACCAAAGATGAACAAAGTTGTGAAATCAAGCTTCCACTGGCCCAGAATCCACTGGGTATTCCACAGTACTGTTGTCAATGTGCCCATCTACGTTCAATAATACAATGAGATGAGAAACCCCTGGAAGGAGGAACATGTAAAGGTTGAGAAGGGCTAAGACAGGAAACAAGAATAGGAGCATGTCTTGGCTCTGACTGCGACAAAAATGCTACTAAAGAGGAAAGGGTAGTGTTGATACACAGACTCCACACATGATTCCAAAGTTTCACGTACATGATTGAAAACATACCACCAAATAAAAGGGGTCATACATAAATCCCTAAGAAAAGGGGGTGGCAAATGAACCTGGGACAAAGACACCTCTACCCGGAAGATCCCAACAACAGAGAAACCATGTAAAGCAAGAGCCAAAGATGATAATCTAGGCAAAGTGGAGTTAATAATAGGCTTTTCCTCGAAAAAACCCCAGGGTCTCGGTGGATTCTCTTGGAAAGGAAATGGATAGTAGATAAATACCATAGAAAAGAAGTAAGGGTAAGATGAAGGCATGAAAACTGGGCATGGGTTAAATGCACAGGAAAATCAGGGTCTGCCCCCCAGACAGGTAAAATCGACCCCAACTGTTGAGAGTTGAGAAACAGGCAGTCAGCCTGATGGTAAGCTGATGCAAACTGATCTGTAGTCCATGGAGGGTGAGGCAAGAACAGGCAATAATGAAATGTCTGAATATTCAGAAGCTACTGAAATAGTAGAACTGAATGAGTAGGCCCCATCTAATAAGGGTATAACTTCATTATATAGAGGATTACAAAAATATTTAGATATAACCAATTGGTGAGGTTAGTTGATTTCTAAAAGATGATATTAGTCAAAATTATTAGGCATAGAGAGTTCAAGAAAAGACAAAAATAATAGACAATGACTGGAAGTAAGAAAAGTTCAAGAAAAGACAAAAATGATAGACAGTGATCACAACACCAAGAGACAAAGATGGATAGTTAGACATTACAACGAACCCAGAAATAAGCTACACGGAAACTTCTATCAATGGATGACAAGTATTGATAGTGTGCTAGTGAATTGAAGTGTTCTGAATAGAGTGATTGAAGTGATTTGAATAAAGAGCACGACGAGTAGCCAGATGTACCAGAAGGACATGCGTGTGACTGAGATGAACAAAAGAACGAGTGAAGTGACTGAATAAGCCTTAACTGGGACAAGTAATAACAATTTTCTTATAATAATGATTGGAAACAAGGACAAAGAGCCATCATCGTAGAGGTGGAAGGTTTTAGAATTAATGGACGATATACAATAAAGGAGTTGGCTATTAAAGACTGTCGTTCAGGGTGGACTGACGTCTATTGCTTCAGGTCTCCATATCCTGAGGATCGCCTGAGTGATACTGATAAAAGACACATCTTGTGGTGTACTGTGTATCTCCACGGCCTCCGTTGGACTGATGGAGACTATTCTATGTTGGACTTCTTAAAGATTCGCCAGGGGATAAGGCAGGACTATGTGAAGATATACACCAAGAGCAGAGAAAAGGCACAGCTGTTGCAGAGACAACTAGGTATTCCATGCCAAGATGTAGAAGAATAGGGATGCCCACCATATAGACATCTGGACTGCAGTTAACAGATAACGTACGATTATCACTGTTACCCCCACAAACATTTCGCTTATTGGAAAGTGTGTGCTTTGTAGCCACCAGCAATTGGGATGTGTTCCAGAACTTTAGAAACTATTTTTAGAGTGAATAAAAACTTGTATTTTGTTGTAATAACCTAATGTTACCTTGTTATATGTAGTGGTTTTAAATTGTTAGTTATGTTTATCAGGATAAAATTTTATATGTTTTACCTATATAATCCCTCATGTATAATCGTATATATATATATATATACATGAATATGCTTCAGTAATGTAAGCATTGGCTGATGAAGAGAGATGGAGATAGTGAGCTGGATAATAAATTTTGTTACAAGTAACACATTTTTTCTAAGGAGGGAGGGATGGATGAAGCAACTTGAAAATTTTCGAGGAAATTCTGCAAGTGCTTCAGAGTTTTAGTAGTTGAAAATACATAGAATAAAACTTAAAAGGTTCTTAGTATAAGCGAGTAGTCAAGGATATATAAAAAAGAGGCGACAAGAGGATGCCTGTATTATGAAATAAGCATGTGAGATGAGCTCGATAATTAGTCATGTAAGGAGTGTTGCCTAGAAACAAGCAACAAAACACGTAATATTACGAAATAAGCTCGTGAAACGAGTTTGAGAACTAGTAACCAAGGTCAGTGGCATAGTTAGTAAGAAACGTTGCCTGGGAACAAGATGAAAACACTAGTACTTGTGACAAGTTGAAGAATTACTGACCTCAACCTCTTAGAACTAAGAAAGCTACAGAAAAGTTTGGTTTGGTGAATCATATCGGCACTTTGAGGTGGTATTAGTTACAGCACATGGGTGTAGCAGTACAAGTGAATAGGCAGCTTGCTAACACCACTTATCTGTGACCAATTACTTGAGAGTTTTGGTTATGGTCCTGGTTTAGACCGGGAATTCTCCTAAAGTATCCAATAGGAGCACAGGACTACTTGTGGGTGACGCTGTGCCCTATTTAGTGGGTCGAAATAATACAGAGAAAAGTTAGTTTAAAAACCCATGTCAGAGGTTAAAATGTTACATTCTCTGGGACTGAAGAAAAGTACCTCCAGGGATCAAGAAGTTCTCCAGGCTGAAGAGATGACAATGAAGATGACAAACGTAGTTAAGAATTCTAACAACCCAACTCTACAGTAAGTATAATCTCTCTCTCTTAATCATCTAGTGTAGAAGTCATAGAAGATAGTAAATGTATCTAGATAAAAGTGTTTAATACGATATATAAGTATTAACTCAATAGAACTAATGTTTAAGATGTGTAATGTTTTGGAGAAGTTGTTAAATGTTAAATAAATGTTATTTTAAGTGTTCACCATTGGCCTGAGTCTCTATTTCTTTAGTCTAACCATAAACTTCCTCAAGTTTGCGACTTGTGGCTCCACTCGTCACGACAAATCCTCCAATAAATAAATTTGGTGTAACGAGTAGTTCTAATTGAAACTCCAACAATTAAGCCCACCAGGGTGCTACCCATTACACAAGTATAGATGAAATGGAAGCTAGGAGTGAAGATTTATTGATTTAAAATGAAAGAGCTTATAAAATTAAATGCAAAGAAAATTGCAATGAGATTAAAATAAAATAAAAATGAGGTTCAAGTATTATTTTTAAACTTGAGAACAAAACACATGCAAACACATACAGAGGAATTATGTCTGCACTAAAACAAAGAAATGTAGGCAAAATATCACAAGTAAGTCCTGGTTCTTTTTAAGAAGAAAAATCTGTCTAAAAGCACCAAATCTACTCTCATGGTCCACTTTCTCTTGCTATAGCAAACCAATCACAAAATAGATTACAGGCAGCCAGTAGTATCTTTGCTCCATGTAACAATTGTCAAATAATCAGCTCACTCTTAGGGCAGAATTGGCTACATTAAGCAGCATAAAATTTTCTAGACTAATTCATGCTATAGAGATAACACCTAGGGCTAAATCAGCACATGATTTACATATAAGTTATCAAACTCTGAACTAGAACTAAAGGAATTTTTTTTTAATTTTGTCACTATATTACAGAGTTACATAATATAATAGAATGGGATATATGATATCTGCATACCACAAAAGCATATCATTAAAAGTGTAACCATCTACAATGAATTATAGGACCTACCTTGAGTTTGAATGAGTATTCCTCAAAATATATATACATATGGCAATAGTTTCCTAGAGCTAAAAGCCTTTTGTATAGACTAAATTTCTAGAAGGTACATAATAAATGTAATGGAAGAACAATGATACTTACTAGTGAAGTCAAAGAAATCTGGAGAATAAACACTAGCATTGTTGTCATTATTTAGCCACTGGATTTTGAATTTTTTAGTGCTCTTGAACACATTCTGAGATGCACGACAAACAAAAAATCCATCTATATAAAGAAAATATTTTCCTAATTAAATGCATAAACACAGAAAACAAAAGTTTGTCATAACTAAATACTGCAAAAATATACAATTGAAATCCTCTTCTTATATTTTTCTGTATCAATTATTTTATTAAATGAATTATTCTCCTCTACAGGTTGTACACTTTATTCCAAAATGATCCATGATGTAGTTTCAAATAACAAGAAATAGTCTGCAATGTTACTAAAACCATAATAAAACAAGATTGCCCAACACAGCTTAAAGTTGAGTAGAAAATCATCAAAATGCCTTAGGAGTATGTAAATTTTTGTGTGATTATCAATAACTTTTGACCAAAACAAGCTACCTTCATAGATCTGAACTTAAAATTAACCCAGTAATTAATAAAGCTAATTTAATATGCCGTTATTACTGGGAGAATATAAAATCATGAAACATAATAATTGTGATTCATCGATTCATTAGTTGGGTACTCTCACTGTTAATTATACTTTTGACCATATATGTTCCATCTCAACCTCAGAATCAAAACAACTCAATACGTTTTGTGCTTCACAGTCATTTCATTCAGTCTTAGCATAAAAATTCCAAACACTTAAGACAAATTATACTATATCATAACTACAATTATTTAGCAAAAAGAAAAACACTGTTTTTAGAAATAAAAAATTTTTCATTTTCTAGCAAAACTGATGTGTTTAAAATAAAATTTAAATAGATATTACTTTTGTACTAATAGATACATCACATGTGTAATATTAGCTTTTTGTTTTCTCACCAATATATATATATATACATCTTTTATCTTTACAAAGAAATCAAAATACTGTATATAATGCAATACAAGTAACAATGAATAATGGGTAATTTATCTATTTTGTGTATTTCCACACAAAAACAATACTTACTCACTAATAAGATCATTATGCCACTTAAAAAAAACAAAATAACTTAGTATAAATAAAAAAATTCATACTTTTACATATACAGTTTAAAATGCTTGGTATTTCAAGTTGTGAATCAATTTTCAAACATAATATCTGAGAAACAAAACCTCAATGATTAATTATACAACACTGTAAGTACTGAGATAAATTTCAAGGATTATGGTTTCAAAAATGACATTTCACATAATTGCCAGTTGTGGATGTGACTGGATTTAGTTTTTTAAATACATCATTTTTCAAACACACACCAATCTTTCATGTATGTCAAAAACATACCTCATACCAAAAATTAAAATACAGACAGTTCAGTCTGTTATTATAAAAAACATCAGTACTTCTGGTTTGGTAGACACCATTGCACTGGCACCTATAAATGCAATACTAACAACACACATAAATGAAAAAAACTTAAAATGAATTGAAAATAAAGTATATTTATTAGATGCAGGTTGACTTCAACCTAGCCTGACATGACATCATTTTCAAAGATCAGGTCCTGGGTCACCAAATAATCTTTGTAAGTTTCTGCAGTGGCTTTTATGATTTATAGCAGGAAGTGGTGACTATTGTAATAATCAAAATAAATATATTAATGAATATCAATCAAATTGAAGCTCATTAGATATATGAAATAGAAATTTGTTATCAACAAAAAAAAATTAAGTTCTAAGATAAAAAGAAGTGTCTAATGTTTTTCTATAACAGTATCTCAAAACAAAAGTTTGGAAATATCACAAAATAAAAAATATAGGAAAAGTAAAAGCATATAAAATTATGACTTTTTTAGCTGAAACTAGTTATTAGTTATTAAGTTTGCTCCAAGTTTCATGTAAATTGGTTAAGTATTTCCATTGTGAGAAGGAAAAAAATCAGTGGATGTCAATAACAATCCCCTGGTTTGGAAAGGGTTAACATGCTTAGACAATCCTTGCTCTTAGTTTTAACATACAACATTATCACCTATAATTGGCTGTTTCTCATAAATATTTTTGAATTTCCCCCACTTTATTTTTAACTAAATTCCTAGGCTTCTTATAGTTCTGTAAATATTTCAATATATCTGTTGATATAAATTTCTTAAATTTAAGATATTTATCCCTGATTCTCTATTTTACAGTACAACTTTAGTAAGCCAATTAGGTTTGATGTTCTCTGTTATCCTTTTCCTCTTTTTGGACATGACTATCTGGAATCAAAAGCAATTAATTTCAAAAATTTCCCAAATCTGTCCTACAGCACCTTTTTAATTCATTACCCTAATTGACTAATAATAAACCTTGTCTATGGCCCAAATTTGCAGCAATATGTTTAGTTAACAATAAATTTAAAATGGCACCTCTCTGGTTGGTTCTCTGTTCATTTTATTTATAAAACCATTCAGTATAAATTTGAAAAATCTCTCTCTATTTGACTCCATACAATCTCTATCATTGTGTTTGAAATAATAATTGTCTCAGTGTTCTTATTAATAGTCATACTGATCTTATTATACAATTTTTCCTTGACCTTTTTTGTCTGATAAGGTGACCTATAACCACTGCCATTTAAAAATGTCTACCTCTGAAACCCCTGATTGTAATCCATATAGATCCAACCTCTTGATTACCATTTTTATGTTGGGATCCTAACAAGCTGCAGTTCATACCTTATATATAAAGCCACTCCAGCCCACTTTTACAAAAGCCTAGCAATATTAAATGATTTATATTTATAACAAATTCATATAACCTACCAAGCACTATAATAAATCTACACATGCAATACTTTTATCAATGGAATCCTAGTCGTTACCAATTGATTTTAGTACATGATGCTCATGTTGTGTAGGAAAGAGCAAAGATATGTCCTGGCAAAGATGAAATCCTAAAGTAGACACCACAATACAGATAAACCACGGGCACAATATCCCTTACATTGGCTTTGCCCCTGAGTAACACTGTCAATACCAAGCAATTGCTTTTATCAAGGAGATTCATAGAAAACACCTTTAAGGTTTTGGAAGTTCAAGTCCTCCATAGAGTACAAAGTTGAAATGTGCACATTTCCAGGAAGTATTAATGAGGCAGACATATGAAAATATGTTTGTTTTTGGCATAAAGCATGAAATCTTGTATAAAAAGATTTAAGGTTTACTGACTTATCAAAAGCTTAGGGAAGCAAATTGTCTGACAAAAGTTTTCCATTGAAACCATGGGAAGATCCTGGGGAAAGCAGATGGATTGGGTATACACAGTCTTTTTTTTTTCAAAAAATTTTCTCTGAGTACTGGACTGCCCTTCCTCTCCTAGACAACAAACTAATTAAGCCATTTCAGTTTCACAATCTATTTATGATCCTCCCCCCCCCCATTTATATTCCAGAAACCTAGTAACCAAATTTTGACCAATTGGTACCACCCATAGAGGCAAATTAAAAAAATAAATAAATAAAGCACTGTACCTGAAGGTGAGACAAATATTTGATAGCAGCTGTGATTGAGTAGCTTTATATGAAAATCTACCACTCATAAACACCCATGCACACCATACTGATGAAAAACTAGTACTACACAAAAAGTCTTTTCATTATATGAACAGAGAATCATTCTAAATTAATTTTAAATAACAATTAGGACAAATTTAATAATAACAACAACATTTTTTATAGAAAACAAACACTTTAATCACTTTACAGGATAAATCTATGCATAACAACGCATTTTATTTATTTTTTAGAAGTAATATCATACAACCACTATGATTTAAAGACAAGCATATCTGAAGGAAATAATACATTTTGAAATATGTTAGATTAATTATGAGAGAATCAATGCACTGCTGTGAATAAACAATAATATTTTCAACTTATATTGGCTTACATCTATTACTTGTATTAGATCACTACTCATCAAGTTCATTGTCACTGAAAAGATCAAAATCACTGTCATTTTTCTTACTTTCTTGATTTACAAAAGGCTTGAGTTTGCATGTGTCTAAGTACTTGCTAAGGATCTTGCACAGTTGCAGACCAGAAGTTCCAGCATTGTTTCAGGTGCTGAAACTTACTATAAACTGGATGGATAGTCTTTACAGTTTATAGTCAGTTTTTATTTTGGCCACTTCCAGACTCAAACTTCCACCCAAAGCAAGTGGGACTTGGAATGTAAGACCTGCTTTCCAAGCATCTCTTCTATATGTCTGTATGGTGGTTGGTTCACTATGAATGTTTAAACAGACAGTCAGAATATGGGAATAGCTGAAGTTACTCAATCTCACCTTTCCTACTGCAGAATAACTAGTAACAAAAGTTATTCACCTTGATATCATCATACTTTGATCCTTACAACAGACAAAAAAACTTTTCATGTTTGAAGAATGGAACTGGAGAAAGATTTCATTCTTAGCCAACTTCCCAAGAAATATTTTGTACCGATTTGTCCATTTTAAACATTTTCAAAGCACAAATGTTTCCATGCCCAGCAAAGGTATTGAGAGAATCACAGCATGTGAAAGCATGAAATTCTAGTGGAATCCTAGAAGTGCATTAGTGATGACACTGATGGCAAGTAAGAGCAGAAACATCAATATCCTCAGAAGTAACAATAACTACTCTGCTCCCAATTTTGAAGCATCAGAAGCATGTAGTAGAAAGCTTTATATTTGCTTCTTATTGGTGTGACTCTAAATCGAGCACCTCCTCACTGATGCTCTTTGTTATTTCATAGAACTTCTAATCATGTGTTAGTAAAGAGCACTTTGTCATCTGTGTTCAGTTCTTGAGTGCTTGGTTTTCTCCATTCATTGAGCAAGATGTGAATCTGTGCTGTTTTGTTGTCAATACTTTGCAAAAACTTTTTCTGCTGGTGAACTATTTGGCCCCAAACTGTTCTTGTACTGAACTCCTAATTATTGAGATTGGTTTAGTCTTATAGAATCCTTGATTCTCTGTTCTAAGTACACACTAAATATATTAATTCTTGAACTTTGGACATTTTCTTTAAGGGCTGTTAACAAGACTGAAGATTCAACCTGTACAAAAGTTTTTTGGTCTCTTTTTTTACTTTATGAACCAATACTTTAGCATAAATAGTTGTTACCGTGGGCTGAGGAATGGTCTCAGCAACAGGTTCTTCTTTCTATAACTCTCTTGCTAGAATTGCTTTGTTGGCTTTCCTTCATTGATTTCAGGTGTTGACAGAGGCTCAAGAGAATGACAAAGAACATTTTACATGTGTAGGTCTTTTGCAGTCTCAGCTAACAGGGACATTTTACAAAGGAGTTTCTCCTTACCCTTTGCTTTCATTCTCATATTTGCCATATTTGAGAATGTCTTCAACTTTTGTTTTATCATGAAATTTATACTTTGTAGTCACACTCTCCAGTCATTTTTCCCACAGCTTCTCTGGTCATATTATAATAATAATTCATGCTATACCCATAGATAATGACCTGTAAAATGGTACCCTTAGAACATTAATAAGTAATTTTCACATTTTGACTTTCCTTCCACTTCCCCAAATAACAAAGATGACTCATAAACCATTAGATTTTGTGGTATAGAAATATACACTGTAAATTGCTTATTTGTTGTTTAGCAGCCAACTTGAATTTCACAAAAAGAACTATATCCGCCACATTGCTATCATATATTTTTGATAAGCTCTTGATTAGATCTAAAATCTAACACAACTCACAAACTGCCCCCAAATGTGATAGAGAACAATCAGCCATGTTCATGGACTATTACAACTTCCTTTACAAAAATTCTGGAACCATATGGAAATAAGGATCCCAATGCCCAATGATTGTGAATGCTTCTCCTTTCACAAATATTTGAAATATCATATTATTAAATAGTGAACTATCAATGTTTAACATGTTTTCATTAAAAAGTATGCAAAACTAATTTTTTTATATATTTTATAATAAAAAACTACAGTACCCTAATCAATTTCACTGCTTGGTATGTGAGATTTCTGTAAATTTATGTTTCAATTTTATGACTTGTTGAAGTACAAAAATTTCAGTTCTAAACATTTTTATAAATTTTCTGAGTTAACTGCAAAGTCACATGTCTATACCTCTTTAATATAAGTGTACAAGTCCCACAGTGTTATATTATTTAACTTTCTTTTTTTACACGGCATTTGTCTGCAGTCATTGCCAGTGTTTGTGTCACTTATCCAAAATTACTAAACTATTTGAAAAACACCTTTGTTTGAACCTAATGCTAAAAATCTCATAGAATTTTGAGCATATTCATCAGAGTAATAGAAAAGATACGAAACCAATTAAGTACATTATCATACTTGAGTGACTTGTTTAATCTGTCACACATTTTAGCAAATGGCCATAATATTGGTATACATACAAGAAAGATAACTTATCCATTGATTTACATGTTGGATAAAGTTTGATCTGCCATGATATGGGAAATACTATACTTTCATAAACATGTTTTGTGAATTACATCAATGTTAACATACATAAATCACATTGCTGTCCCTCCACCTATCCTACCTACCTTCCCTATGCCCTATTAAAGTTGGGCAATTAACACAATTAATCAATATAACCAATTATCTATGAACATCACTTACAGCTATTAATGTTACATAAAATAATCTATTAATCAAAATTATGATTAAATTGATTAATGTCACAAAAATAATCAACTAATCAAAATAACTGTTTTCAATTATTACTATTCTGATTATTCCAATTATCAAAGTAATTGAAATATTGCTACTATGATATCTCATTATTATTACTGATTAATTCAAAGTTGTCCGCTTAATCAATTGGTATCACAATTCAATTCTTCCAATGATTACTATTTTTGAGTACTCCTACTATCCAAGTCACATGTAAGAATAGGCAAACAACTGAATGTAATCAATTAATGAGCTCACCAATTAATTGATTATCAAATTCTAGTAATCACTCACCCTTAGTCCCTACTTGCTATTAGTTAATAATTAAAACATAAATACTTTCAAAACTTATGTGATCAATAATAGATGAAGTCATAAACATAGAATTTGTTTCAATTTTTCTCACCAAAACACAGAATGCTCTAATCACTCTTACTGTTCTAGTGTCCTCTTAGCCAAAACTATTAATTTTTTTTCTCTTTTTATTAAGGAAAGATGTAAAAGGCATTTTCATACTGAAAACATGGTCAATATTTTTTCAAATAATGCAGTTTCATAGAGCAAATACTTAATTACAGTGAGTGCAAGGTAATACATCTGGGTTATCATAATTGATCATACATTTTATACAGATGGGAACTCACTCAGTAGCATGACTGGCAGGTTGAAAAAATGAAGATAGCTGGAAGGTTAAAAACTTGATCTTATACACAAAAGTTCAGGAGTGTAAATAACTCATACTGGCCAAAACAATTCAGTCAGAATTGTGGGTTAAAGTTATAACATCATGGTTATGAAAATACTTCATCTTGGAAATCCCATCAGTTTGAAAAAATCATGAATACACGTGTGGTCAAGCTTTGTGTATACAGGTCTACATATGTCCATGCTTAAGCAACTATGGAACATGATGCCTATTACCTACAGATCACAGTTGATGCAGGCATCCTTGGATTCTCAAGTTTCATCTAAACCTCAGCTGTATTTTTCAAGCTCATCACAGCAGTAATGATTTCCATAGCTATCCAGTAACCCCACTATATTCCTTCCTCTACTATCTGGTTGTTATAAAACAAAGCCTAGAAAGAAGTAAGGGGACAAGAGTGTCCACATTAGCAATATACTTAAAGTGCACACTACTTGGGTGTTAACCTGATTCTTATGATCATGGAAATTCATTAATGTCTGTCTCCTTTCCAATGCAACTTTTTTCAGTTACAAGTTCAGCATAAAGAAGAATTGTTACAATTTACACAAAAGTGTTACAGGTACAGTCTCATGTATATAACTAGCTTTGTACAGAGGAATATTATGAATATATTCAGAAAACTTTCTTCTTTGTAAATATTCCATTCTGCACAATTGAAAATATTAGCGATACTCCTTGTGAAGTTTACTTTTCACAGATAATTTCATCTCACATTTCAGTTCAGCCTAACTGAAATGTTACTGGCCAACATTTACAAAACATAGATCAAACTATGTCTCCCTGCAAGTATCATATCATGAGCTTATCCATTACTTTCAATCTCTTTCTGTAAAATCCACTGCCTGCTGAATGTTACAATATGAAAACTGAAACATCTTCATATTTGCATTAATGAAACCAACAAGTCCTGTTCTTCAAATAATGCCTGGTAGGCTAGTAACCATAACAACTTGAGGTCTTAACATGACCTTCATGTAAAGTTTCATATATACGTTTGCAAGACTTCACACACACATATAATCACAAACATGTAGTGATGTATACATAAATTTCCAACTTCTCTACATTGTCACATACACTAGTAGCTTTCAACAGATTGCCTAAGGTGTGAACACACCAGTGGCACAGGAACCTTCCTAGGCTACTTTTGTAAACTACCCATCAATGGTCATAGTGACAGCATTCTGTCATCTATGAGTGGTGATATTCAACAGAATTTTAAAAGCTTTCCAAAAAAAAAAATATTTATGATGGAATTTAGTTGAACTAGATTATTCAGCCTTTCACCAGAATTAATATTCCTTCTTTCACTACGTTCTATATCAATACACCTTCAAATCAACTATGGCTACATACAAGTCAACAGTAAATGGATGTTCACGGTTCAGAACAGTTATTTACCATAAGCCATTGGGTCATCGTATCACCTTATACCAGTTGATCCACTTGTGTTAGTATCACAGCAAAAAACACATAGTTAACCTCAATGAAACATGAACTATTCTATTGAAATAAGTCACCCAATCCACTTTCTGCACATGTGGAGAACACATCTCCATCACTGCATAAACACAGTTAAGTGCCAGTGAAGTCTTTTTTTTTTCAGAGAATCTTTCAGATTGTTCAGAATAGCTTTCGTTATTCATATACGAGAATGTGATTTTTGCTCAAAAATTCACACAGGTGCCTGGAAAGCAAGCATTGTAACACCCTTTAAGTCATTAGATTCATGACCAGCAACTGTTCTAGCTTGAGATTATCAAGTGATCTTCACAAAAACTGTTCCTCTACAAAGCTCAAAAAACAAGGGCTTCAACACCCTTTCAATTGCTGCTTTTTTAACTTGTCCTCAAATTGACAAATTCTAACTTTAGAACCAATCAACTTTACATTCACAATATGGTCAAGAAGCACATAAGCTTTAATTTGCCCCTGTAAACAATCACATGTAAGAATTACAACATAACACTTAAACAAAGAACTAAAAGTTAAATCAAAAATCCCTTTAACTATTATTTGTAATGTAAATGAATACATAATAAAATAATAAATAAAAATCCAATAATATACTACTTTCAATAAATAATGTAAATATACAGAAAACCCTTTATCAATAAAAAGTACAATACAATTCACAATGAAATCATAAAGGAATCATAAAAATAGCCCTTGAGACATTATAAATAAATCATTTAACAAAGATTGCAAGCATGTAAACACATTTACAAAACATTATTTAATCCTCTGTGAAAGTGCACATTTCATGAATTTTTACAAAATACCATTCAACATGTCATTATGTATTTGATGTCAGAGTAATCAACTATTTATTTTTACCCAACAATGCTGATTTAGTGATAATTCATGGTAGAGGAGAGTAAATACCACATATAATACACAGGGAAAAAAATTGTATATGTGCAGTTTGGAGGTTCTAGAGGTTAAGTAAATGCAATATGCTAACTTTAAGATGCACAAGAATATTTTGATTCTTCACATAAACATCATCTTGCATTCTGAATTGTCAAAATCTAAGTCAGACTGACATAATCAATTCAGAGACATTTCTTGATTGAAAATACTTTTGTAACTCATCTGATTTTTTGTGTGTAACAAGCTTGTAGATTATACTAAAAGTTTGCTACATTAAATCTCCATACATGTAGTAAATTCAGAATTATACTCAACATTCCTTCTCCATTACAGGATTGGTCCATTCGACTGACCCCATGTATATTCGGTTAACACAGAAAATTACATATTAAAAATGATTTTAATAATGATCACTTATCCCTTTTAGGCGGGGGTAGTCTAACATAATAAATAAAACAAAAACCCTTTAACACAGATAATCATACAAAAATGAAAACCTCTTTAATGGCAATATCATTAAAATGTTAATACATTAGCAATGATGGTATATCATAAAAACCATTGTCAACCATAATCCAAATGGAATGAAATACCTTTAACACAATACAATAAAAGAACTTTTTACACAATAAAATATCATGATATAAATCCTTCAAATAGATACAAAGAACAAAATAAAGATATCCTTTAATATTGAATTATTATACCTTACATACATAAATAAACCCTTTAGCAATGATATAAAATTCAATCATACAAAGAAAATCCTCTATTCACGATGAAGCAAAATAAAATACAAAAATAACAGTACTTCAGTAAAAGTGTAAATACTAAATTAATACTCATAACGTAAAGAAAAAAATGACATACACTTTCATACAGACCGTTAAAAACAAAAGTACAGCTAAACATGTAAGAATAAAAACAAATACTAAATACAAAACAAACCAAGTATTAAATAACCCATTAACATAAAAATATATAACCAATACCTTTCATTAAAGCAAATCCACATACATTATTAATTATAATACACAAAACAATAATGCACACATAGAATTATGAATTGAATCCATTAACACTAATCACAATAAAATATACACTTGGTTTAAAGAAAGTAAATATAAAAATTTACAACACATTCACAGTCACTGCATGGATCTATTCCCTCTCACCTTAACCCTGTCAGTGGATTATCCAATGCTATAGTAGTGGTTTGTCAGTTATCCATGACTTTGGCTAAGGCAGTTTTGGTATTAGTCAGCTCTGTCCACTTGTGGTGCACTTCTTCCTTGAATTACAATGGAGGTGTAACCTTCCACCATAACAGATCTTCCTCTCTCTCTCTAATAAGTAGCCCAAGTATCAGTCCAGTTTTCACTCACTCTGGCATGTTGCAGTACACTGGAATCTACTCTAAAATGGAACAAATGGTCAACACCTCAGTAGTCTCTGGGTTTGTTCCCAGGGTTCCTTGGATGGTTATGCCCCAATGGCTACTGAAACATAGGTTTTTCTCTCCTTCCTCATCTGTTCCAGCTGTCTTAATTTGAGACAGTCAAGTGGTAGTCATGCAATGTAATGCAAACATTGTACTTTACCATACCACCTGATAGCTCAGAAAGCAAGGGTCACAACACCCTTTCAAGTGAAATAAGAGTTTTTGGATTCCTAACACCTATTTTCAGTTGTGCAAACTGATGATGTACAATGTATTACATCTAATAGCTCCAGTTATCATAGCTTGATAATCAAGCAGCTCTTATCCAATATCCGATGGATATCTCTTTTAGTGAAAGTCTGCTCAATAGCTCAGAGAGCAGGGATGGCTAAATCCTATTGGTCCACATAATCTTCTGATTAACAAACCATCCTAAATATGTAGTAATGAAGTGAAAATAAAACAATGCAGTGCATACATTACTGTAAACATAACTGATAGCTGGAAAAGCAAGGATTGCTACTTTTTTATCATTCAGCAATGTTACAGTCAGTGACTGTCCTAGCTTGTGATGATAATCTAGTTCAACCAATATTGACTGCCGATATTGTGGCTTAGCCAACTTTCAAAGCAGCATTTTGCTTCTAAATTCAGCATTTTCTCACTTGGCTCATTGAGATCAATCACATAAGTACTTTCAACTATTTCTTCCTCATTGGGTAAGTCAATGTGACTTGAGACACCATCCTTGTCCTCCTCCAATTTGTTGATCTCAACTTTTGATTTCTCATCAAGCCAATGTACAATAGGTTCATCTACAATATACAGATGCAGTTCACTGATATGATTCATGAGCTTTTGTGTGCCTATAGTACGCATAATTCATTTGCCAATGGACCAATCTGCTGAAACATGAGGTACAGACCAGTTCAGCTGGATCCAAGTTGCTTCTGTGCTGCTGGCACATACCACAACCAGACACAATCTCCTCATTGGTACAACAATTATTTTACCTACTTGTCATTATGCTTTTTCTGTCATTGAGCAGCTTTTCCAAGTTGTTGACAGGTGAATTAATGTGCATTGATTATTGCAGACATTAACCACTCCACAAGTTCCTGTGGACATCATGAAATGTCTGCTTGTAGGGGAGGACAATACATCATATCAACAGGGAGTATTATTTTCCATCCAAACATGAGAATATCTGATGAAAAGTCTACAGATAGCTTACAATTTCCCTATAAACCATTATAATGTACAGCAATTGTTCAGCCCACACAGTTTGATTGGGATTTACAAATGTAGTAAGTATAGGCTAGGGTTAGTATTATCCATTCTGCTAAACTATTTTACTAGCGATGATAAAGCAAAAACATCTTCCTCACACCCAATATTTTACACATGTCAGAGAACAATTGGATATTGAAATTAGTTCCCTGAACCCCGTGAATCTCTTCCAGGGATCACACTGTGCTTTCCAGTGCTCTACCGACACATTGGCTATGAACTGTGCTGATGTATCAATCAATACATAATCCTTGGCTCACTTTATTAGATAGTTGATGGTCACAAGTAGGTATCAATGACTTCTCTCAATCTCTGGGAGTGGACCAGCAATATCCAGGTCTATCATCTGTAAAGGAGACCCAAAAATTCTTAGTTGGAGTTTATCCTAACTAAGCTGGTTCTTTCCTGGGCACCTATATTGCCTTCCTCTAGTTATGCTGACCAGGTTTGCCCTCCTGCATGACAAGGAGCACCCATTCTACATTTGGGTTCTTAACAGAGTTCCCAAAGTATTAATTACAACATCCACAGGTAGAACATCTTACTGCATGGCCTAATGTTTCTATGATGAAAATAGCTTCAACTCCCACAAAGTGTTAAAGATCATACAATTCATAAACAGAAAAAAATCTTACAGTGAAGCAACATAACCCATCCACATTTTCATGTTGTGGGTTCTGGTGGTGCACTGTGACAAAGTCATATTATTGCAATATTGTTATCCAATATGCTATCATCCCTTCTGGATATTTAAAGTTCATTAACTATTTCAGCAAAGTATTGTACACCCAGATGTTGAACCTCCTGCCAAACTTGACTTCACAAAATATCCTTACTTTAGGTTGAGGAGTGATTTCAACAAACATTTCAATAAGATATGAACTAGAATTTACATACAGAGGTGCTACATAATGAGATAAATTGCAAGTGAGGTACTTCTGGGGTTTGACATCTTCCATTCACAGCCATATCTCTAGTACAAATACTTTTGTAACACATCTTACTTGTTGGGTAAAACAGACTTGTACATTTTACTAAAAGTTTTCCACGTTTCCCATTGATACATTTGGAATTATAGTCAGATTCCTTCACCAATATGAAAACTGATTGCATGCACAACTGGTTAAAAATAATGATAAGGGAATGGTGAAAAGATTGTTCAAATTTGTGGATGATATTAAAGTTTTGGGTGTAGTCAGCTGTCAAAATATGCTGTTGTTTTATAAAGGGATTTGAATCATTCTGTGTATTGGTCAAATAAATGGCAAATGGCATTTAATTAAGCTAAATGCAGGTGATGAATGTGGGCTACCTTAATTTAAACTATACTTAACACCTTGGGAGAATGAAATAAAATAGTGTTATTGAAGAAAAGTATTTTGTTGTTTTGGTCGATCAGTTTCTTAATCCTTCCAGACAATGTGTTATTGCAAGAGGAAAAGAAAATAGATTTGGGGTTGTACATTCATCTAGATGAATACTGAATATAAGTAAAAGAAGGTTATTATTTTTACAGATCCCAAATTAGGTTTTGAGTATTGTGTTCAGTTTTGACTCCATATTTTATGAAGGGCATTACATAGTTGCAAAGGATTCAGAAAAGGGTTAGATGGGATGTGATTGAAGAATTAGAAATAATATAGGGAATAGACAGGACATATGCATCATTGTTTTTCATGTTAAATGATAAAATTGGTAGGACTAGGGGTAATATTTAAGATTTGCAGGGTATAAGTCATCTGCAAATTAGACAATTTTAAACAGGGTGGTCAGTTTTTAGTAAAAATTGCCTTCAGACATGATAGATGCAAAAGGACTGAGAGAGGCCAAGAGAAGGTTTGATGAATACTTAACATATCCAAACTGGATATAGGCAAATGGGTTTATGATTAAATTAATGGGGGTATTCACAATGAGCCAATGGCCCACTTTTTGTTCCTCAAGTGTTAAGTACCATCACTGAACTTAGTATCATATTAACATAAGTGTACATTTCTATTACATTTATATATATTATAACTTAAGTATCTTGCTGTTTGTTTTTTACCCACACAGCAAAACTTAACTAATTCAGAATATTAATAATACAAGTTAATTTGTTTACTATGTTGCTAACCTTGTTGTTTGTTTTATATTTAAACTGAGATACTGAATTATGTTTTCCAAATCCTAAATGCTAAAATAAACTGTGATTTAGTGTTTTTAGCACTTCTTAATGAAAACAAAGTAGAAGAAATAAGCAAATCATACTAGTACATATCATATTAAAGGTTATCATTTGATATACAGCTAGAAAAAAATCTTGTAAAATTATCAAAAAAAGTTATGTTGGCTCTTTAGCTTCAACAATGAGTAATGATAACATCTTCCTTACTGAAAATGTATGCCAGATAGATACTCACCCCTTCACAAAACAGATAGCTAATATCTTGCACAATTGCCAAAAAGTTTTCACATACACCAAGCCTTTGAATGGAACTCTCACCCCTGAACCAGTCTATGATGTAATGATCATTAGACCATAACCCTCCATCAATAGGAGGGTGACATCCTCCCAATGCAGTATCCCCTTTTGTGCATACCAAAAACACATTCTTGACAAGGCAAAAGAGACACAGTGGAAATGGGGAAGAAGGATGAGTGGTCCTGTAGAAAGGTATCTCTTGGAAATAGATTTTCACGTAAGCAAAATGTTAGCTTTATAAATGCTGTTCACCTCTCAACAGAACAGATAGCTAGAATATCATATTACAAAGATGATGGAGAGAACAGTATATCTCTCTGATAAATAGCAACAGAAAGGGAAAACTCATGTAATGTGTCACAGTGGGAAACCACATCCTTCTTAAGTAAGGAACATTCTTTGCCCACTACAAGAGGTAGTGCAGAAAGGTGTCATCTAAAGAACTTACTAAATGGTGCTAAAATGTCACAAAGGTGGGCAGAATGTAATGTATACAGTTCTCTTCTTGTTGGCCACTTAGGCTGATTCAGTTACTGTACAATCCAGCTGACAAGCCAAACTATTTTTCTATACTTTTAACAAATAGTGTCAGTGAGTAATTCACTTATGGTACCTCGTGGGTTTTTCACAGTTGTATCCTGAACTTCAAATAATTGTCTTCTTTTTGTCAAAGTCCACACAGGTGGGTTCAATTAGTTTAGAACACCCTTTGACAAAATAAATTATTC
This sequence comes from Limulus polyphemus, assembly GCF_000517525.1. Classification (NCBI taxonomy): domain Eukaryota; kingdom Metazoa; phylum Arthropoda; class Merostomata; order Xiphosura; family Limulidae; genus Limulus; species Limulus polyphemus. The sequence continues at coordinate 45,363 of NW_013666393.1, forward strand.
TCCTTACCTCTACCAAACTGTTAAACTCACTTTAACATATCAACTGTTAAAGTTATTCCTTCCCATGACAGCTAAATAATAATGCTTACACCAAACAGCCTTGTATATCCAACAAATGGGTTACCACAAACAAGAGCTGGCCTGGAGAGAGGGTAGGGCACCACACCTGGTACTGTTTTTCTTTTGGCTTGGAAGGTAAAATAATACAAACTGCTGAAAAAGTTTTGCTGAAAACTCCATCTAAACAGTAAGCACAGAGTAGAGGCAGATAGAGTTAACACTTTCTGTTATTCCCTACTTGATGAAGATTTAGGGAAAGAGAAATATTTCCTATAAGGCAACACCAGACACTCGGTGGGTTCCAATGTCTTAAGTATACACACACACACACACACACATATTTACTGAATATTCAGGTGTGTTTTTTGGAAGCAGGGCCTTTGAGAGATGATAAAGGAAGGCCAATATCTGATGATTATGGGATGGTTGGGTTATTAAATTTATAGTTTTTTTCAGTTTTTACTAATAAAGATTTAAGCAATATTACTCATCCTTATCAGTTGCTAGATGGAAACAGGACTTGATATAATGATCACATTAATTCTGAGCTTGTTAAAAAAATTGGGAAGTTGAAAGAATGATAAAGCTCCTGGACAAGATGATATTTACCCAAGGGTTTTGAAAAAAGTTAAGGACTGGACATGTGAGTTACTTAATTGTTTGTCTGTTTTAGAGCAAAGCCACACTGAGCTATCTTCTGTGTCCACTGTGGGGAATGGAACCTCAGATTTTAACAATGTAAGTCCATAAACTTACTGCTGTCCCACTGGGGGACAAGCCACCTGCTATTATTTCTCTTAAGTCCTCGAATAGTGGGCAGGTACCAGAAGATTGGTTAGTTAATGTTACTCTTCTTTTCAAAGGAGGTGATAAAAATTGTCTCAATAATTACAGGTCTATTAGTCTTAAATCAATGGTGGGAAATGCCTTTGAAAGTCTGGGAAAACATGTTTTGCAAAATTATTTAATAAACTTTAAAATGTTAATGGATAGTTAATGTAGTTTCATGAGAAGAAAATTGCACCTTACTAATCTTTTGACATTCTTTGAAGAGGTTACAGCTTATGTAAATAAGGATAGGGATGTGGATTTGGTGTACCTAGATTTTCAGAAATCATTTGACAAGGTGCCAAATAAAAAGCTTGTTAAAAAGTTATCTCTGTAGGTATGGGGGGATAGGTTGGCTCATTGGATAGAAAACTGGATAAATGGAAGAAAGCAGAAGTTATCATAAATGAAGTTCAGTCAAACTAGATTAATGTTACAAGAGAGGTACCTCTGGACTCAGTGTTAAGACCTTTGCTCTTTTTGATTTACATTAATAACATAGATAATAGAATAGTCAATAAATGACTTGAATTTGATGATGATATTAAAAGTTTTGGGTGATGCTGGCTATGAGGAGGATGCTATTTATTTATAAAAGAATTTGGAGTATTTGGTGAGTTCGACAAATAAATGGCACATGACTTTTAATTATAATAAATGCAAAGTAATGCATGTGGAATATTACAATTTGAGTATAATTTTGATGGGAAAGACCTTAGCAGTGTATGGAAGAAAAGGATTTTGATGTTCTGGTTGATTAGTCTTTAAGCTAGCCAAACAATGTGGTGTTGCTAATGGTAGACAAATAGGATTTTGGGTAGTATCTACAGAAGTATTGAATACACATCTCAATAGGTTATAATGTTATTGTATAGCTAGGCCACATTTGGAATACTGTGTTCAGTCTTGAATGTATTACATTAGAAATGACACTGAACTGTTCCAAAGAGTTTAGAGGAGGGCTACTTGGATGATACCTGGGATGAAAAAGTTGTCATACAAGCATAGGTTAAGATTTATAAACTTGTTTTCTCTTGTGAAATGAATAGTTAGACGGAATCTGATTGAGATGTTTAAGATTGTTAAGAGAATTGATAATGTTGATGCAGTTACAGCAACCTTCCCCAGTAAAGCTGTTTGGGTAGTGACGCAGAGCCTCAGGAAGACACAATAGGGAGGATAAATTGAGAAAGTGAGTAAGCAAAGAATGAAGACAGGCAGACTAAGAGTAAAAAAAATAAATAATGTGCAATAATTCAACAATTAAGCAAGGGAGAAACAGGAGAAAAATCTTATGAGCTTAAGTGCATAGAAAAAGGTCACTCAAAGGCCAGAAGAAACAATTGGAGTCAACGAACAAATATCACATACCCGAGTTATCAGAGAAGCAAAGGGTAATCGTGGGTGTTCCCTGATTCTCATCAGTGATACAAGTACCAGAAGCAATAACAGGTTGTGGGAATAGATAATCAAAGACATGGCACACTCAGTAAAAATTGCAGGAGGCCAGGGTTCTTGGATCCGAGATGAAGAATGTACAATAGAACCACCCACATGATGTACAATGGTGGTAAAATTGCTCATTGAAAGAGTAACTACAGTTGCTATGTTGCCATTTAAATAAAATAAGACAATTCCTATGGAAAATAGTCTGGATCTTGAAAGTTTCAGAAATTTGGATATGAGATATCATATTGAATAAGATTCCCAAAACCTATTCATGAAAAGTAGGAATATTATTATTTAAAATTTGTTTTTCAATAGGAGGTTTGGTATATCCCTGGTACTTAGGCCTTGGCCATTTTCATATTAACAAAATTAAGATTAATTATTGAAACTCAAACACTGGATTAATAATGCTGGAAAGGATATCACAGAATTTGAAACAAGTGTCTCAAAATCTTGTAGTATGATTAAAAGAAAAAATCAATCTTAAAAATGTGTATCTTTTATTTTATTGAAATCAAAGGAGTGAAGGTAAGGAAGATAACACTTCAAATGTTAACTAAAAGTTGAAAATAATAAGATCAAGTGAAAAAGAGTCATGAATGAATACTGAAGTGCCAAGAAAAAAGAATGAGATTTTGATGATTGCATCATAGAATTGTGCTGTACAGGTGGTAATTTTATTCAAAGGTTTCTTGGCAGTGCCACAAGGTATTAGCTATCTGTTCAGTGAAGAAATGAGTAGTGTTTATGAATATTAATGTTTTAATAAATCTTGTTTAACATCTTACCTCACAAATAAAGACTGATATGTTGATATTGATGAAAATTCCTTTTTTTTTGCTAATGTTAGTTATATATATATATGATAAAACAGTTTTGATGCATCATAAGCAGTAATCAATTACGAAAGAAAAGTAAATACCGTTTTCATTGCGCACAGCTAGGAATTCTCCCTTCTTGAAGAACACAACCTTGTCATCTGAAGATTTAGCAGTATCATGTTGTGAATCAAGAGGAGGAGATTGGAATGGCTGATGTTGGAGACGAATTCTTTTATTTGCACGAGATGAGATGGAATCATTGCTTGTCTGTGGGCATAATTTCCTTTTCTTCCTTTTTGCAGTAGACAGATATAGGTTAGAAGATGATGCCTGTGATTTGGTTGGATTAACTTTTAGACCTGGCATATTCAGAGACATGATTTTGGTAAGTACAACTTTAGATGCAGTCGAAGAACACTGTGAAGTGAGTTTGTTTGGTGTTAGTTGAGATGAAAGAGAAACAGGTGGTGTAGGTATAGCAACTTTTTGGAATTTTCTGTCCACAGAAGATGTGAAAGAATGAGCTTGTCCAGGTAAGGAAGATGAGTGTCGAGTTGATCTTCTCTTGGCTAATTGAGAGCCTACAGAAGGTAAGAAGGCACCAGTAGAAAAACATGGAGATTGTTTTTGAGGAAAAGATGATCCACGCTCACTAGAAGTCGGAAATTTGGTTGGCTGTTGGTCTGACTTCTCAGTCTGTGAAAATTAAAACATTTTTTTCTGAATGTCAACTAGTTTTATACTCTAGACTATTTTATTTGATAATTTATTCTACACAATCCAATTTCCATCATGCAACTACAAGTTATTTTTAGAAAAGCAATTAGTCCACTTTTAAATGAACAGATTCACGGGTATATTTAAAAGGTATTATATTACTTGTTACACAAATATATACAATACGAGTTAAAGTCTTTGTCTGGGTGATATTCTCATGTTAACTGATTTTTTCAAAGAGTGTAAGGTAAGCCTGCTTTATAATGGGAGGACTAGTAGGATAAATACAAAATCAGTTTGAATTTAAGTAGATGAACCGAGGTCAACCAAAGAAGTAAACAGACTGGACATAATGTGTAACACAAAATGAAAGCAATCTTTATTAAAATCAATGGACAAACACAGTGTGCATATTTCCTTTCTGTACACTGGATTATCATCTACTACCGAACCTGTGAATTGATCAGCAGATTTCCTTCCCTCAAATCTCTTCCTGTCAACCAACTTACTTTAGTTCTTGTTTAGCAATATTTAAACCTAATGTTTTTTATTTCATGGGAAATGATGGAATTACCCATAGTGACTAGCACCATCTACATGACTGGTCTTCATTCAACACAGGGGAGGCTGTAGCCTCTCAATATCATCTGCTCTACCAGTGAAGGATACTGCTGTTGTTGACCTTCTTGCACAAAATGCAGCATTACAGCAATATCTCCCACAGACAGAGCAACTATTATTTCTAGAGAATAATTAAGGAACAAAAGCAAGCTAGAATAAAGTCAACTTAACAGTTTTATGCAAAAACTACATAGACTTAGAATTAATAAAAAGTTTTGAAAATGTCTATATTAATATGAAAAGGTAGGAAACACATGCATACCACACCTGAAACAACTTTATGATTTAACTAGTTACAAGCTTACTGCTTACATACACATATAAATTATATTATTGCATATTTTTCCAAAACTATAAGTTTAACAAAAGTGATATCCTTGAAAAAATCTCATTTATGAAAAAAAAAAAAATTGTATTGTTACAATGTATATGCTAAGATTTGAACTCCAAACTTCATGTGAAGGAGTTTTCAGAACATAAATGCAAGTTAACATTTTCCTAATCTGAAATGTATTTCTGATAGATACCTCTGCAAAGAGAACAGCTACATCCCTCACGCATCTGCCTATGAGATTTGCATACCACTAACCTTCAGCTAACTCCCACCTAAAATTCATGTGTTTAATGTGAACTGCACTGGTGCATGATGATATCATTAAAAGGGTGACACAACCTCCATGCATAGTAACTCTCATTAAGCACTTGCACTTGAAATAACTTCATTCTTAGGTGAGGCAAGAAGGAAGTGCACCGGAATAGGGGAGGTTGGGTGGGAATGTGTAAAGAGGAGAGTATCTATCAGAAATACATTTTCAGATTTGAAAACGTTAACTACCGAGACGATAAATCACCTCTTCACACAGAATACCTAGAACCCCTCGTTTTATTGGTGGTGGAGCCAGCGGAAAACTAAACCTAGATAAACTCCCATCAGAAAGCACCAAAAGGGAAAGCCCATGGAATTGTGACACCCAATGACAGGGGCTTCATAGAATAACACTCATGGGAGACAAAATTTTTTCTCAATCAGGGTATACTCTTTCCCCATAATGCAAAGCAGGGAGAGTCAAATAAGCCGCAAGTGTCACATGAATGGATGAAATGAGAACATGACCATCCAAGCACTTGCACATAATGGGTTAGCAAGCCAATAGGTGTAGTGTGGTTAGGGCACAATCAAACCATATGGAGTGTGGTCATCTCGACTTACATGATCAGATTCAGGCTGTAGGGGGTGGGCACACTAGCTGTTTGATGGGTGAGCTGCATTATGCTGACAGTGTTGTCATCTCCCTATTTCTCATCATATCATCCAAGTCCAATCAGTGGTGAGCTCTCCAAAGCAAGGAACTGGTAAGTGACAAAGGTCATCTGAGCTCCACTTGAAGACTGAAGGGGAAATACTTGTTAGGAAGACTTAGAGAAGTGCCTGGATCCCTACTGACACCTGCTGGAAAGGCTTTTTACTGAAAACAGTGCAATGGGTGACTGCAAAACATTATTTTTAAATGTCAGCAGGTGCAAGCAAAAGAAGTGTGCAGTCACTTCTTCGATGCTAGCTTTTTTGCATGATAGTCCATGAAATGGTACAGTCTGGATTGGGCAATTGAATAATTTTGTATAACAAGAGGATACCTTTAGTGATTTTTGTGGAACACCTCATCTCAACAGTGGGTACTGGTATGGCCAGAGTGGATGGGTTAAGCACTTTCCATTACCCCTGGCTTGATGTGGGTTTTGGGAAATAAGAATACCCTAGGAGGCAACATCAGCCATCTGGTGTGAGCCTGTTAGAGCAAAAGGGAGATACTAAGAAAATAAACTTAACCATCTCAAAGACAGTGGGTCAAATGAAGAGTGGCAGCTGAAAGGTGTCAAACTCCTGCAGGAGACAAAACAGTCCAACAATGAAGATAATGAGCAATGAATGTGTGAGGAGTTGGCCACATGTCTGCCTAAAGAATGTAATTTAAGTGCCAGCAAAAACGAGAAACAAGAGAGTAATACAGGAGACAAAGCAGATGCAATGAAATGTGAAAGACCCCGTGAGAAGAATACACTAACTGCAGGAGCTGATGGACCCATCTGGTAAGGATAGAAGGTGAGAGGACCCTTGATCAAGAGGGGTCCCAGAGTAGAAATAGACTATGGTGGGGGGACCCCTAAAGGGAGAAATTCATGCCAAGCAACACCAAACTGTACATAGAAGCAAATCTGGGTCAGAAGAAACACATAGGTGAGAGACAGAAGGAAGGGAGATAGAATTATGGAAGCCACAGGTAAGAAGAAAAAGGAAGTAAGTAACAAGATAAAAGCAGTAGAAAGAGCAAGAGGCCAGCAGCTTAAACAGGGCATGTGTGAAAGCATGTAACACCACACTGAGTTTCCAGTGAGGCATTGGAGTCAAATGAGGGGATCAGTGAAGTCGGAAGGATCGGAAAAGAGTGGAGAGGACAGGAGAAGAAAATATCCTGTGGTAACTAGAAAGGTGAAATCTATTGGATAAGGCTACCCAATAACCAACAATGCTGGAGACCAACAAAATATGGTTAAACAACCAAGTAAAAAAAAAAAACAATAGAAAAGTGGGTTACAATAGTAGGAAGAGAGTGGTGGATGGTTCAACAACAAAAAACCCATCATTTACATTAATAAACAAACAAAGAGGAAGGACAACAGGAATAGGATAAGAAGGCTAGACAATCAGAGTGTTTGGCCCTAAGGGCAATGGACCAGACAAATCTTACATGTGGAGATGAAGGGATGATACCCCTGGATGAAAAAGGGACATGATATTGAAGCAAATGGGGGGGGTTACTGGGTGGAGGAAAGAGGGACTGAATTCCAATTGAGCCTAGAATAAGAGGTCCAATGCCCAAACACATATAGTCCTGAATCAAGTGCCTCCGAGATGGGAGGCATAAGAAACAGCTGTGGAATTGTCAGAGTGGATCATGACCAACTGATTTACCAGAAGAGATGGGAAAAAGGTACATGTCTAATGAAAAATGAAAAGTATGAGCACGTTGATGTGAAGTGAACCTTCTTCCTGTGCTCAAATGCCAGAAGACATAATGTCATTTAGAGATGTGCCCAATCCAAAAGTAGAGTAAGCATAAAGAGATAGAGATCTTGTTGGAGAGGTAATGGAATTACAGTCATGGTACTGGCATGGTCTAGCCACCAAGACAAGTTCTCAAGAAGAGAAGAGAGGGAGGTTCATAATCAAGGACAATGGTTCCCAAGAAAGTTTCCACCTGTTTCACAAGGTTTACTGGAGAAGGCACATATGTGTTCACCCCAAAGGAATGAGTAGTTTCTGGGAAGCCAAAGAAAAGGTGCAAGAGAAGAACAGTTGAGATAGAGCAAGTGGAAGCCAATTGACCATTTAGAAATGAAAACACAGCCCAATCCATGAAGGTGGTGAGCAAAGGTTGTCATGACTCAGTTGAAAAAATAAGGGACCATTGCCAAGCCAAAGGAAAGAGTATGTAATAGGAAGATTCTGTTTGATGAACAAAACATATAAAACATCTAGAGGATGGGGTAATTGAGGTATATAGAAAGGTGTCTGGCACAGCAACTGTAGTCAACCATTGAATGGGTGTAAAAGACATTTGAAAAGGAAAGAAATTCTTCATCTGGAACTGTGAAACTGGTTGAATGACAATAGGTCAATAATTGTATGCATCCTAGGTCTACTTGTGGACCACCAAAAGGTGAGAGGAAAAATCCCAGGGAAGGGGTGTATGCTGTCTCAATAGCATGTTTAGTCAAAAGACCCAAGACCGAATCCATGAGACACTGAATATCAATAGGCTTGGAGGAAAAAAAAAGGAAATGAGAAGAGGCAAGAGGGGGAGGGAGAGAAATAGAGAGAGAGACCATGAATTAAAACTTGAAAACCCCATCTGTTGGTAGAAAATTGAGACCGAAGGCTGGCAAAATGAGACAGACAGGCACCCACAGGGCCCAACCCGACAAAATAACATAACATAATGCTTAGGGACAACAAGGGACCTATTGGTCCATCTCAGCTGTCCCATTCTCTGAACTAAACTATCAAATGAATAAATTAAAAAAATAAAATAAAAATCTGAAAGTCAGCCTTTATCGTTCATATAGTTATCAAGCTTTCTCTTAAATTCACTTAAATTTACTGCCTCCACAGCACCAAAAGGTAACCCATTCCAGAGGCTAACCACCTTGTTGGAAAAGCTGAGTATCACTCCTACTTTGCCAAAATTTATATTTGTGTCCCCTAGTCCTACTATTCTCACCATTAAGTATGAAAAAATGAGGCATCAACACTATCAACTCCCTTTACAATCTTGAATACCTCAATCAGAAAAACAATTTCAGAGATCTTAATCTCTCCTCATAAGATAACCCCTCCATCCAAGGCATAATACTAGTAACCCTCCACTGAACCCTTTCCAACAATTGAATGTCCTTCCTAAGGTAAGGAGCCCAAGACTGAACACAATACTCTAAATGTGGTCTATACAATGAAATTATAACATCTTTAGATTTATATTCAATATTTCTGTAGATACAACCTAAAATTCTATTTGCCCTACAACTAGCAACAGCATACTGCTTGGATGGCTTAAGAGGCTGGTCAACTATTACACCAAGATCCCTGTTAAAGTTATTCACATCCAAATTATACTTATAATTTAAATTATGATAACTCACATGCATTATCTTGTATATATTACAATTAAATCCCATCTGCCATTTATTCACCCAACTCACTAAATTATCTAAATCCTTTTGTAAATCAACAACATCCTCTTCAAAGCTAGCAACACCCAAAACCTTAATATTATCTGCAAATTTAGGCAATTTATTGACTATCCCTTCATGTATGTCATTGATGTAAATCAAAAAGAGCAAAAGCCTTAAGACTGAACCCTGAAGTACCCCACTTGTGACATTAATCCAGTTTGATTGAACTCCATTTATAACAATCCTCTGCTTTCTTCAATTCAGCCACTCTTCTAACTAATTACCTAACTTATCTCCTACACCAATAGATAGTTTTTTACAAGCCTTTTATGTGGCTCCTTGTCAAATGCTTTCTGAAAATCAAGATACACCAAATCTATACCCTTACCCACTTGTGCATAAACAGTAACCTTTTCAAAAAATGTCAAAAGAATTGTAAGGTAAGATTTTCCTTTAAAGAAACCATGTTGACTATCCAATAAAATTATAAATTTGTTTTAATTAAATGACTTTGCAAAGCATCTTTTATCAGACTTCCCACAACTGGTGTAAGACTAATAGGCATATAATAACTGGGACAATTTTTATTACTTTCCTTGAAAAGAGGAGTGGTATTAGCTAACTTCCAATCTTTCAGCACCTGCCCACTATTCAAGTACTAACAAAATTAGTAGCAAGTGGCTCACATATCCAATTCTTAACCTCCTTCAAAACCCATGGGGATATATTATCTGATCCCGGAGTCTTATTGTTTTTTAAATTTCCCAATTTTATCTCAACAAGCTCAGAATTAATTCAATCATATTGTTACGACAGAGGAAGTCACACGATGCTGGGAGCATGCTCACTGGAGTTTCTAGAAGGATCATGAGTTATCGAGGAACCCCGTGAATATCCCGGTGTTTGCTAGGCGCCATCTTTTTTATTATATAAGTCTGGCAAAGAAAGCCAGAGATATAGACAGATAGATTGCAGAGATATGCAGATAGATTGAAGAGGTAGATAATTGAGTCAAGTGAACAGTAGGCACCGTAAGTAAAGTGTGTGAATCACTGTGATTTATAGTGCGTGTTATAAATGTTGTTAAGTTTAAAGTGACTGTGGAAATTCTGTGTACTAAAAGGTGGATCAAAAAAGAATAAACTAGTTTTAATTAAGAAAGGACTTGTATCGCTGAAGTTCCTCCGAAAGAATTTATACCGGAAATTAGCAAACAAGCAGATACGTAACAATATTGTCCAACCTTGTTTCTGTCTATCAACTGTTCAAGATGTAGAATACTGCTTAAATCTTCATTCATAAAAACTGAAGAAAAAAGGATAATATAATAACCCAGCCATCTCATAATCATCAGATACAAGCCTTCCTTTATCATCCCTCAAGGATCCTACCCCAATTCTAACATTTTGTTTACCCTTAATGTACTTAAAGAAATCCTTACTGTTGATTTTTACATTTTCAGCCAACCTTTCTTCATACATCCTTTTTGACATCCTAATTTCCTGTTGGACTAACTTTCTTGATCTTCTATAATCTTCTTAGTTTCCCATCCAACCAGTTAATTTAAAGTTCCTAAATTTCTAATGCTTTCTTGAATTTTATCTCTTATACTTTTTGTGACCAAACCTGGTTTTTTACCTGCAACTACCCTTTTCTTACCTATAAGGAATATGTTTATCTTGAATATTTAAAAAATTATCCTTATCAGTGTCACCAAATAATTCAGCCACCCAATTGACAACAGATAATTCTTGTCGCATCTCTTAAAATATAGTAATAAACAAGACAAGAAATGATCCAGACATGAGATAGTGGGATGACAGGAAGAAGAGGAAAATCTAGAAGCTTGGTGTGGGAAAGATAGAAGTAGACTAGACTGATCTGGCCATGGAATAGGAGTCAAAGGGCAGTATGGAAAAACGAGGAACTAGGAGAAGGAATGAAGACTGATGCTGGGCTACTTCAGACACACTTTTTAACACTTACAATGAACCATAATGCAACATGCTTTTAGAACTGCTTTTCTCTCAATATTTTTCCATTACTAAAATGTTTGAGCTAATACATTTGTGTATGCTCTTACTTTCAATTCTACAAGAGTAAAAATATGGATAAGAAAGATTTGATTAAGTGTTAAAAATTGGATACTTCTGGACACCAAATAACTAATTAACTGATAGAACTAAAAGCAACTGTTTTAAAGTACTTCAATAATTCACATTTCATGTTTATAAATATTATAATAGTAAATTGCTATTAACAAACCTGTATACTACACATAATTTAAATTTACCTTTTATATTTTGTAAAATATATATATATAGTGATGATTATTGAATTCATTGTAATATAAGATTCTATATTACAATATATTCAGTATTAAGTTCAAAACTTGAAATTTCATACTATTAAAACTTCAGATTCAATATCTTACACTGTAATTAAACCTCATCATGTCAAAATCACAGAAATCCAATGCATAGAGCTACATGTAGGGTGTACAAAAAAGTATTAACTGAACATTTCACAGACAAGGATAAAATCTGGTTACTAAAATTCTCTCTTTCAATTAGTATATTTAGGACTTAACAAAATCATTTATCTAATCACATACTGTACCTTTTCTTGTGAAGTAACTGCACGCTTTGTCTTATTTAGTGGAGTGGAGCCATCTTTATAGACATCAGTATCATAATACTGATCCATGATGTGTGTGCTTTGTTGAGCAGTTTTTCTCTCCAAATATCTTTGCTTGTCTTTCTGCTTTGAACATCTGTTTAAGGAATATCAACAAATTTTTTCAACATTAAAAAAAAAGGCAATACCAATGAATTATTTTTCAAAGCAGCTTATTGAACTACCAAATGTTTTTAAATATTTTTTTTAATTTTTAGGAGAGAATTTGATATGTTTGTTCTTTCAAACTTGTTGCTAGAGCACACTAGTATCACAAATAAAGAACTCATTATCAATCATTCCAAAATCACATTGGACTTTTGAAGATTCAACTTCTTAATCCCTTTTAAGTTTTGTTACTTTTATGCTTTTGTACATCAAATTGTTAATCTATTAAACTTTAGAATGATACAACTCATCCACAGAGATCTACTAAAATTATTTTAAATTTTCATATGATCTACTGATTAGAGAATGATAAATTTTTATATCCAAAACTATAACTTACACTCTAAATAACCACAAATTTATTACATGAGCTATAACAAATGAAAACCTGCAGCACTTTACTTATTATGTCTCCATATAACTTTCCCTCTAACTTTTAAGTTGTGCACAAATATACTTATAAACAGAAAAAAGTTTTTGAGTTCTAGTGTTTCAATAAATTGATATGTGTGAAAAAAGGAACAAAACAATATTTTTTATGACTTTTTCTGAAAACAATTATGCTTCATTAAGTCAAGTATTCAGAACTGTGCTAAGTAAAAAGTGTAACTGATCATATAGGGTTGTTAAGGAGACAGAACTTTGATATTCGAGTGGCATTAATCATTAATGAGGGTTAATCACAGTTTTAAAAAAAAAATCACTTTTTGTGCTGCCCTTGGAACTAATTCCCCCACCACTGACTGTGATCAATATAATGGTCATGATTATGTATTACTGCCCAACCCTACTATCTACACTGTTGCAAGATTCTGTAAAAGATAGTGATGTCAACCTTAGACCACACAATTGTGAGGAATTATGTTGTCTTTATTTCTGTCTGTTAGCATATAATCATATCATTACACATTTATTACACACATAACTTCTATCAAAAATAACTTACAAGTTTCCTACTTAAATCTTCTGCAATCATTTTGGTTAAGCTTAGATTACAGTGTATGATGTAACTCAACAACCACACTACTGGTTGTACAAGATGTTGATTATTCAATGGCTTTTGACAGTGTTACATTTATAATTTTAAACATGTGACACTGATGTATGCTGAGCTGCGGTATATATAAATACTTAACTGCAAAGTGAAAAGAGAAATTAGGGGTTAGTAGTTTTTCATTACTACTGTTACTACTGATGCCTGGTTGAATTAAATATGTTCATCACGTGACTGTCTCTTGTTCCATATTTATTTATTGTCTTGTGTGATTTCTCTTTATGTGTTAATAGATAGTTTCTGAGAATACTCATTATTTGTCTTTATTGAGCTAGTTGAAACAATTCTTGACAACCTAGTTGTTAATGGGTCAGAACAAAATTATCATCTTTTTTTTTTTTACATTGATAAAATTCCTTATACATTTTGGCAGACCTTTCATAGATTCTCTACTATATGTGGATTTTGGTTACCAAGACCACCTTTTACCTTGTTCAGCACTATGTTTATAACTTCTTTTCCTTGTTTATTATCTCATCAACAATACCAGAAAATTACCAGCTTCATTGCAGTGGCTTTTTTTGGTTGGATAGTTTTTTTTTCATAAGTCCATAACCTTAATCTTTCCTAGGCAGCTGAGGCCATAATTCTTAATATACTTGGGGCATGGTTTCAGAGCCCATTACTTTTCTTAAAAATGTTGCAAGTTTTTCTGCTTCTGTGGAAAATATTGAAGGCCTCCTCTCCTTATAAAGTGCAATTAACATACCCAATCCAAGGTTGTATCCACAGAAGAAAACCAAAGTGATAATATTCAGGAAATCTCTAATTTGTACTGTTTGTAATTTTTTTCGTAGTAAAATGTGTGTAAATCTGATAACCCACAAAATGTATCAGTTCTTGCATAACTGGGCATCATCAAATGTATATTGATTTATCAATATCTTTTCCCAATTACATTTAATTTTCATACCTGTTTCAAATCACTAACATTCTTGTTTCAATTAAACTAACTACAGTGAATGACCGCTAAAATACCAACATCATCCAAAGACTTTGCAAGTTTTACGATCACTAAATCGATGAAAAATAATTTTTAATTAAACAGGAAAAATTAATAATAAGTTATTTCTTTACATAATGAAAACTGAACAGTTCATAGAACATTAGTGCTTTGTAGCAACCCAAGAAATTAAAGTCTTAAGGAGAGGAAGAGACTCTCTAGGAAAAAAATCCAAATGGAAGTAAAGTGTAATTCAAAGAATGTCAATAACAAATTAATCAAAACATCATTCCAAGAAATAAATGCATATATAAAGACTGGTGGTATGTATGTAGTTAGTCTTGTTTGTTTTGGTGGTTGCCATAAAATGGTTTAAAGGAAGTTGAAGCCAAAAGTTTAATATTTCACATGTCTTCATGATCAAACAATTAAAATTGCAAAAGATTTAAAGAGTGGAAATATTAATGAAATAAAGTACTATGAACTGACAAAACAAAGAACAAGCTTTTTAGAAAACCTCCAAATTTATGAGGAAAATCTTAACAATAAGTAGTTTCAGTATAACTATGAAGGCAAGTGATGAAACATGGCAGTAGATCTATAATACTGTTACGACAGCGGAAGTCGCGCGACACTGGGAGCATGCGCTGGAGTTTTAGAAAGATTGAGGAACCTGTCGAACATCTTAGCATTTGTTAGACATGCACTCTTATAGTATATAAGCCGGCAAATAAAGTGACGGGATAGATAATTGCAGAAAGGCAGAGATAGAGATGGACATTAGAGACCGTAAGTAAAGTGCTTCAATTGTTCATTGTGAATTATAGCGTGTGTTTACACAAAGTGACTGTGGAAATTATGTGTATTGCAAAGTTGAATTGAGAAAAAATAAACTAGTTTTATTTAAGAAAAGACTTGTATCGCTGAAGTTTCATTCGAAAGAAATTATACAGGAAATTAGCAAATGAACACAGACGTAACAATACTATGGAAACATATTTCTGATACAGGAGTGAGAGATATTCTTCAAAATTGATGGTATTGTGAAGAAGGAGCAGTGTAACATTTTGGCTTACCACATAATACCCAGTAGATGATGTTTAATTATAAAAAACGTTGAAGTTCAGCAGGATTACAATCCAAGACTGACTGCCCTACCAAAAGTGGTTTTTGGAGGAGATGGAAAGAGATACTAATCTAAAAGTTATGAAAGATTAGCAAAAAGACACAATAAAAATTTGTGACATCCATTACAGAATAGTATTAAAACAACAAAAGCTCACTTATCTACAAATACTGCAATAGGTGGGTATTGTACACAAAAATTAAATATTGGTTGACACCTTGATAGTCTCAAAAAGGCTGTTAGTATTCATGCATAATTGATTTCATCATATTATCATGCAGGTTATAGGAAAACCTACTAAATATTTATTATTCAATTTATGGCTCAAGGGAAACTTTTTTTGCCTAATATTGTAATACTGAGAATAAATGTAATATGAAACTCAAACAAAACTTTTCCAAACATTTCTTGAAAACTTGTAGACTGATGTTCTGAACTCAAACTTAACAGTAATACTGTATACTTCACATTTGGTAAAAATGTCAAGTTTCAAAGGTTGTATAAAAGCCTTTAACTTACATTCAAAACCATGTCATTAGTATTAAAAGATTAGTGGCATAGGAAGTGAGGGCAGCCCCATTTTCAGTCTGTCCTACTAAAAATTACTCTCAGGAAAAGTGGGAGAGTGCATAAAATTTAATCCAGAACACAAAAACTTCCAGGGCCCTAAGGCAAGCCCAGCCATAACGAGTGTGTTCACACCTGTGGTGCACATTCCCTCACTTCGCTCTGTCAAATAAACCTTGCTCCTACACACACAGTTTTAAATTGCCTCCTACTCCTTTGAATATTCAGTCTAATAACTTACAGTACCATATCTGTAAATACTGACAAAAAAAAAGCCACACACAAGACAAGCTAAAAAAATCACACTAGTGGATGTTGGGGGAAAGACTAGAAAATTAAATTGTAGGACAGTTGGATAAGAGAAAGAAAAAAACATTGTTATTAATAGAGTTCAGTGAAATTGGACCCTTGTTATTAGTTTAGTGCTTCAACCTTTCCTTTTTATTTACATTAATGATGTTGCTAAATGCATAGTTTGTACACTTTGTGGATAACATTAAACTTACTGGTATTTCTAGCTGTACTGAGAAAGTTAAGGTATTACAGAATGATTAGGATCAGTTGGTTGGTTGAAAAATATTTGGTAAATGACCTTTATTAATACTTATACAAATCACTATTTAGGCCACTTATCACACCATGAAGTGTATCAGTTAGAGTTGCTGACAATGCCAAGGTTGAGAATAAGTGCAAGTTGTAGGAAATGGCAACAGACTTTAGAGAGGAACTAGGGCAGGTCAGAAGAGCTCAAAGATAAGTACAGTTGGTCAAGAAAGAAAAGGGCCACAAATTAATTCTTTCATGGTTTAGGTTAAGGACAAGTAAACTGGTGGTTGGACTTGTGGGATCAGTTTGATGGAAAATTTATTGGAATAGATGGATTACACATAAATAGGGCAGAGGCTAGCTTGTTTGCAAGGGATATTAACTCATGTGAAAAGGTAGCTCTAAACAAGGGCAAACAGTGGTGAGGGCCAGGATAAACTAAATGCAAGAAAAATACTGTCACGACAGCAAAAGTCACGTGACGCTGGTGACACGTGATGAATTTCTCGAATGATCGGGTAGGCCCGAGTGCATTCGAGATGCCCCCTTTGTTAGCATATAAGCCTGGCAACAAAAGCCAGCGGCAATGAATGTATGATAAAGGAAACAGTAGTCATGGTAAGTTTTGGGCGAAGTTATTGAGATGGTGAATTGCTGTGGTTTATAGCGTGTATTATAAAAGTTGTTAAGTTTAAAGTGACGAAAAATGTATTGACTGTGGAATTACTGTGTACTAAACGTTTGTATCGAGGAAGAATAAACTGGTTTAATCAAGAAAGGACTTGTATCACTGAAGTTCCTCGGGAAGAATTTCTACCGGAAATTAACAAACAAGCAGATACGTAATAATACAATATATAGGGAAGAGTATAGTGTAGGAACAATGTCCAGAAATAGTTTCATAGATATAATGAAGTGTTACTATTGTATTTCTAGATGTATTACAAATTAAATAGATGACTTTAGAGCAACTGTCAGAATGGAATATTTTGATATTATGAGAATAAATAAGACTTGGTTAAATGTAAACAATTTTGATGACAGAAATGTTTATGAAATGCGGAGTTATAAGAGTTATAGACTGTTCAACAGAGATAAAGTACAGTGAAAAGGAAAAGGAGTGGCTTTATATGTAAAGTGTAAGTTACATCCTGTTGAAGTTGAGGATATCAAATAATAACAAGGTAGTTTAATTTATTTTGTTTTCTGTTAGTGATTATAAGGGTAGAAGGCTTTATTTGGAACTTGTTAGAGAATACTAGGTGAGACTTGCAAAATTAGTGAGAAACTTTACAGAAAGATTAAGATTACAGCTGCTAGCAAGGTTATAATTAAGGGGAATTTTAATTTTCTGTATACTGATTTGGGATTTTATATCCAAATCATGAGGAAGGCAGATTTTTAGAAACAGTTCACAATAATTGTCTTTATCAATTGGGTATGTATCATACCACATAGGAACAATGCTATTTTAGATGTATTGTTAACTTCTAACAAGGAAATGGTTAAAAGGGTATAGACTGGAGAACATCCAAGTACCATTGATCATTGCTTAATTAGGTTTGGTGTTTTACTGCATATGGAGATCAGAATTACTTATATTTTTAAAAGTTAAAAAAAGAAATTTCAAGGAATACAACAAGAATTGTCTATTGTAAATATGGCTACTGAATTAAATGGAGATGCAAACATTTTTTTTAAATACTCCAGATAGACATGCTCTTTACAAAAAAGAAAAAAAAATGGCTGTAAGTAAAAGACCCTGTTGGCTCACTATGAACCATTTCTGATTTGATAACATTGATGACACACAAGCTTTTGGAGCATTTCCTTATATTTGTTACATGATCTACTGAAAACAGAATTTAGTGGTGTCAGAACCTCTTAAATTCATGGTTGTTGTAGGTGGTGGTGGTGGGGGGGTTAAACCATTTTATATTCTAGTGAATGGATAGAGAGATAAAATTAAAGAAAAATTACAAATTTAAGAAAAATTTTAAACTCACATTTATGATGAGAGACTTAAGAAGATTATAGAAGAACAAGAGAATTAGTCAAACATGACTTTAGGCAATCAAAAAGGGATTATGAAAAGGTTGGATGAAAATGTCAAAACTAATAGTAAGTATTTCTTTAAACATAATAATAGCATGCAAACTTTTAGAGTGGGAGTAGGACCTTTGAGAGATGATAGAGGAAAACTTATTTCTGATGATTATGAGATGGCTGGGTTATTAAATTCTACTTTCTTCAGTTTTTACTGATGAGAATTTAAACAGTATTCTGATTTCTGAACAAAGGCTTAAAGGGAAAGATAAATGAACAATGTGAGGATATTATTATGAGCTTGTTAATAAAAAGCTAGGAAGCTTAATATTTCCCAAAGGGTTTTGAGGAAGGTTAATGATTGGTTATGTGACTCATCATTTGCTAATATTTTTTGTAAGTCCTTAAGTAATGGGCAGGCAGAAGGATTGGAAGTGGTTAATGTTATGTTACTCCTTTTCTTAAGGAAGGTGATAAAAATTGCCTATGTAATTACAGTCCTATTAGTCTTACATCAGTTGTGGGAAAGGTTTTGAAAATATGGTAAAAGATCCTTTGAAAGGTCATTTAACAAAGTTTAAAAGGTTTTTAGGATAGTCAAAATGGTTTCCCTGAGGGAAATTCTTGCCTTACTAATTTTTTGACATTATTTGAAGAGATTACTGCTACATAAATGAAGGTAATGTTGTGGATTTGGTGCATCTGGATTTCAAAAAGCATTTAACAATGAACCACATAAAAGGCTTGTTAAAAAAAGTCTTTCTTTGTTCACAGGAGGATAACTTGGCTCATTTTCTCAAATAATGGCTAAATGGACGAAAGCAGGCTTGTTATATGTATGAAGTTGAATTGGATTAATGTAACAAGTGAGGTACTTCAGGGTTTAGTGTTGGAACCTTTGCTATTTGTGCATTTGATTTATTTTAAGTGAATGGAACAGCCTCATTGGACCAATAGTCCTCTTGTTGTCCATAAATGCTATGCCATATATTCAAGGATATTAACTAAATTGGAAAAGGTTCAGCTGAGGAGGACTACAAGGATGATTACAGTGATGAAAAGGTTATCTATTTGGTATAGGTTATGATCTCTTATTTTCTCTTGGGAAATATGAATAAGTGGTGAACTTATTAGAGCTTCCAATTACTCTCGGAGATAAGAGGGCACAAGTTTAAGAATGGATAAGATAGGCCAAATTCTAGTTAAGACAGTTTTATTTTTCTAACAGTAACAAGGTGTTTAGCTCATGGAATGAATATCCATCAGTGGTAAAGGGGCTAGGCTGTAACGTTACATCATATTTCCATTACTAAAAAATACAGAGTGTGTGTGTGTGTGTGTGTGAAGTTTTTACTTTTTCTCAGTGGTATTGGTAGCTGTATATGTACATCTTTGAACTTGAACTTTGAAAGACCAAATGGCTCCCCTGTCGTTCAAATGTTACAATAAACTAAAGCACATCATAACAACTTCCTCATAGAAAGAATGTCACATCTTAACCAGTTTCACATCTTTAAAATAAATATATATACCGAACGTTATTTGGATTTTATATATATGCAATACACCACAAATTCAATGTAAAAATAACCAAAAAATTTGTGCTTGCAAACTTCATACAATGTACACCAAATTCAAGTGTACTAATTCAGTAATTTCTCATCGTTAGTATATTATAGTTTTACATAATTTCCATCATTCAAAAATTTAATCGTTACACAGATTAACAAACGGACATAATTATATCGTGTATATTTATGTGTTGACGATTTATTTTAAGATCACTGAAGTGGTCTAATATACTGATCATGACAAACCTTTTCTTCCCACTTAACATTGTGGCTTCCGTTAACTTACGCTCACAGCAAGATATTCTATTATAGTTATACTATATGCTAACAGTTCCTACTTCCAATTAATTTGGCAGCTCACACCTTTCATAAAACAATAGAAATAGAATTGCTAGTTTACATATAAACAGTGCGAACTACGCCTCAGCGATACGACACTCCCACACAATTGAGATAACAAGGTAAACAGCAACGGTATAGTTGGATGACGTATAATATGATAAGGTTAAACAGGAAACTAAGAGAAGGCTTATCTTACAGACGAGCAGACAGCGACGAAGGTCAGACAACGATATATATGTGTAGTGGTTATAGTAGTTAAAATCCACAAATTCACTCTTTCATAAAAACCATGTATATCACGATCATCTCTTTCCCTCAAGAAAATACGCACATAATTATATTATACTATTTCTGTCGGTGTGAATATAATATGTTTGCTTCAGAATTGACGCTTGCGAAGGTACACAAAAAGTTTGTTTGTTGTCAAGGTAAAAGCTACACAATGGCCATCTCTGTTGTCACCGCGGAAATCGAAATCCGACTCGAAAGTGGGACACCTAACTGAAATTTAACGTTAATATATTATTATCTATGTATTTCACTGTTCATATATGAAAATAAAAGATATCATATGAGGTCAGGACAAATCTTATGTGCAGTCATACTCATAGTACAGTAGTGCATACCGGTATTAATTTAATAATGAGGGAGATTAAACTCATTATCTCCAAAAGCGAGACATTTTTACGTCCTCTAAAATTTTGTGGGACAACTGGAAGACAGTTCGAAAACCGGACTGTCCCGCCGAAATCGGGACGTCTGGTCACATTACACTAAGCCACCGGGAAGAAGGAGCTATGCAAACGGTTGCTGTCTATAATTTTGAACTGAGGGAGTAGAGAGAAAGCAACTAGTCATTAGCACCACTGCTAATTTTCGAACTATTCTTGTCTGACCAAATTATTGTTTTTGACCGTCTCTAATATACCGCACCCACAGCCCCTAAAATGTAGGGCACGTTTTGCGGGCAATGCTCCGTGAACCACTTCCAATTTGAAAACATTGATAACACACATGCTTTTAGTGTTTCCTTACGTGAGCTCTTGAAAACAGAATACAGTCATTTTAGTGGCGTCGCGACCACTTAAATTTGTGGTTGGAGGAAAGGGGAGATGCAAACCATTTTTTATTTTAACGAATTGAAATAAATATTTTGTTACGTCTCCGTTTGTTAATTGATTTTTCCGTAACTTTGTTCCGACGAAATTTTAAC
>NW_013666393.1:67750-72278 GCF_000517525.1 Limulus polyphemus
ATTTGCAATTTTTTCTTTTTTTTTACATTTGGCTTTACTCCACTAAACATGCAATATTAATCTTGAAACCAATTCATTAACTGTAGTACTTACAGTGATCTATGTGAGTTGCTATTGCTGTTCGCAAGCCATAATTAAGAAATAATTCAGTTTCTTGTCCGTCATAGTCGATCGAAACCATGTTTTCAATTATTTCATTTTAATTAGATCTCTTTTTACCTTCAGCTGAATTAACTGGAAAATTCGTACGACTTAGCAGGTCTCTGTGTTATTTCATATAACATAGCATAATTTTTAAGGATAAAAAGAGACCTATTGATTCTTCTACGCTGTCCCGTACTCTAAACTAAACTAAACAATTAAATAATTAAAAAACTGAAAGCCAGCCTTTATAATTCACATAATTATCAAGCTTTCTCTTAAACTCATTTAAATTTACTACCTCCACAACAACCAAAGGCAACCCATTCCAGAGACCAACCACCCTGTTAGAAAATTTATATTTGTGTCCCCTAGTCCTGTCATTCTCATCATTAAGTCTGAAAAAAGATGATGCATCAAAACTATCAATTTCATTAACAATCTTAGACACCTTAATCAGATCCTCCCCAAATTTTTTTTTTCAAGAGGAAACAATTTCAGACGCCTTAACCTCTCCTCGTATGACAATCCCTCCATTCCAGGCACCACTCTAGTAGCCCTTCTCTGAATCCTTTCCAATAGTTCAATGTCCTTCTTAAGGTAAGGAGCCCAATACTGAACACAAAACTCCAAATGTGGCCTAACCAATGGTTATGAAAATATAACCTGTTTAACTTATATTCAATGTTTCTGTAGATACAACCTAAAATTCTATTTGTCCTACCACTAGAAACAGCACACTGCTTGGCTGGCTAATGAGACTGATCAACCATTAAACAAAGATCACTTTCTTTCATAACACCATTAAGGTTATTCCCATCCAAATTATACTTATAATTCAAATTATGATAACCCACATGCATTATCTTGCATCTATTACAATTAAAACCCATTTGCCATTTATGTGCTAAACTCATTAAATGATCTAAATCCTTTTGTGAAGCAGCAGCCTCACGGCCAGCAACACCCAAGACCTTGATATCATCAGCAAGTTTAAGTAATATATAGGCCATCCTTTCATCTAAGTTATTGATGTAAACCAAAAAAGAGCAAAGGCCTTAAGACTGAGCCCTGAGGTACCATACTTGTAACATTAATCCAGTTTGCCTGAATTCCATTTATAACAACTCTCTGCTTCCTTCCATCCAGTTGCTCTTCTATCCAATTACTTAACTTATCCCCTATACCAATAGGGATATTTTTTTACAAGCCGTTTATGTAGCACCTTGTCAAATGCTTTCTTAAAATCTAGATACACCAAAGACTAATGTGTAAGACTACTAATTACTGAATTACAGTCTCCAGGTGTCACCTTATTTTACTTAAACACTTAAATATAGTTTTAAATATACACATATTTATCCATTTCTAAAGTAAAATATCCCTAACACCTTTTCACATACACTCTCGCCATCGGTTACACTGTACCGGAAATGAAATGCTTATAACAGCACACAGAGAAATAGACTAAACATTTCCTGGAAAAGCGGATGACCTTCATGACTTCACCAAACTCCCTTTATATATATATATCACTCATTCGATTACAGCACCATTCCCAGTTTGCCCCTGAAGAAGGAAGGTCCACCTTTCGAAAGCACTCGGATTATAGGGGTTTTATTCATTTCTATCAAGACTTCTTGAACCTATGTGTTTTTCTAACATCAGAATTGTTTTTATTATATGTTAATAATATTCCGGATTTATTATCTATCTATTTAAATAAATATATATATATATAGTACAAACATCTGTGTATGTCTATTTGTTCGTTATCAAACTACTCTTAGGTCGATGGGCCAATCTCAACCAAACTTTGTGGGATGATAGTTGAAGAAAAGAAGCATGTTAATGGAGATTAACAACCCCTCCACTTTATTATTTCTGTTATTGAGCATTTATTATCTTTGACGTAACTATTTTTATAGTTAATTAAAAAAATAGAAATATTACAATAGATCTGTCAATTAGTGTTATTAAATATACTGTATGCTGTTACTTTATTTACTTATATGTTTATTTTCTTAAAAAAAAGAAATTAATACCTTCCTGCTAGAATAGAGATACGCTTTGTGCAAGCATTCTTTTTTGTGTGTGGATGTCTACTTTTTGTATATTAGATTGATTGTAGTTAAAATATATTATATTGTTTTGTCTCTGTTCGTTTGTTAATTTCCCGTAAAATTTCTTCCCGAAGAACTTCAGCGATACTTTAAGTCCTTTCTTAAATAAAACTAGTTTATTCTTTTTCAATGCAACTTTGCAATACACAGAATTTCCACAGTCACTTTAACTTAAACACACGCTATAATTCCCAACGATTCATGCACTTTACTTACGACTTGACTCGATTATCTGTCTCTATCTCTTCAATCTGTAATTATTCTCATTCTGATCCATTTTCTGGCGCACTTATATACAAGAACAGAGAGCATGTAGAAAAGACTATAGTTCCCACACACAGACATGATCCTTCTAGAATCTCATGACGTTTTACTAGTGTCACGTGACTTCCGCTGTCGTAACAATATTTAAAACATATTGTATTATCTAGTATGTGAGTAAAATTGAATTGAATTGAAGATCCAATAGGCATTGTCATCTTGAAAGTAAGTTTTGCAGGAATTATAACCACTGCCAGTTGTCTCTTCTCTAGCAGCTCTTTGCCAGGAGAATGGCTTCTGTTTAGAAATAAATGTTCTTCACTCGGAACATTTCAAACTCTGCCGTGTGACCTGTGTCAGAAAGCTAAGCTCATTATTGAAGAAAAGGAATGCAGTCTCTCTCTTCACATGTCCACTTATGCAAAGAGGGAAACAGACTTTCACCAGACATGATCAAGAGTGACAACCTAAGGATAAAATTAAACATAATTCACTACTGGATACGTCCTGCTCACTCTAAACATCTGGCTAAACATAGAAAACTGGTAGTAAAATTAAGTGAAATATATGTCCTATATGACAACCTCTCATCATGAGACAACCAGGTCACCATAAAACGTTACAAATCATATACTTGAACACAATGTTCTCTTGTGGCCTGTTTATCTGATGATGGTGAGTGAAAGGTAGCAATTAAAGTCATTTTCTTCTGAGTTGAATTTTATCCGTGTTTAACCAGCAATAAAAACAATTAAAATTACCTGATTTTATACAAATAAAATGTATTCATTTTATAAGATATAAAGGAGTCATCATCAAGTGTTCTGTCTTAAGACAGGTCTGAAGCACAGTTCTTCCCTCCATTTAGTTCTTGAGCTGCTCTCTTCATCTGTCTACAAGTCCTTCCTTATTGGACATCATATAGCATCATGAACCATTTCCTTTCTCTTGATATTGTCGCATGGAATATCCCCTCAATCACCTCCTTCATCAGGCCATTTCCTCTCAACACATGCCCAATCCAGATTTTCTTCCTCTTTTTTGACTGATGGGGTGAGTCCACGTTCTTCTCCCGTCTGACGTAGAACCTCTTCATTTATCTTTCTCTTAGTCCAACTTATTTCCATAACACTTTGCCAAAGCCACATTTCAACACTTTCTACTCTCTTAATGCCTTCTTTACACGTTGTCACGTCTCGCATGCATACACTGCCACACTCCAGACGTAACTCTTTATTATTCTGCTTTTCAGTTTCCTCTCAAAGTGTTTAGCTAGAAGCTCCTTCTTTCTGAAGGCTTTTTTAGTCATTCCAGTTGCAATTTTCACTTAAAATCTTTAGAAAACCGACCATTTAATGTATTAAGTCTACCTAAGTAGTGAAAATCCTTTATCTCTTCCACCTTTTCCCCTTTGACAGTAATGTTTAGTTTCCTACTTTTTCTCCTTTCATTACTCTAGTCTTTTTCATTTATATTCTCATTTTAAAATATTTTGCTCCTTCATAGTAATTCCGTGACTAAAAGTAGTAGCCCCTTTTCTGTGTTAGCCCGGCGCTGCCTAATCGTCTGCAAATATGCAATATCTCACTATTTATTTTCCAGTCATTATTCCTTTGGTCAGATTTTTCATGTGTTTATTATTGCTTCTACGTAAATATTTAAAAATATTGGTGATAATATGCACTTTTGCATCATCTGATTCACCTTAATTAAGCTATTGTTACGATAGCGGAAGTCACGTGACGCTGGTAACACATGATGAGATGCTAGAAGGATCGGGGAACTTCGCGAACGTCCCAGCGTTTGCTAGACGCCCTCTATTTTAGTATATAAGACGACAGATAAATTGATAACGGATACATAATCGAGTCAAGTCGCAAGTAAAGTGTGTAAATCATTGTGATTATAGCGTGTGTTTAAGTTAAAGTGGCTGTGGAAAGTCTGTGTATTGCAAAGTCGTATTGAGGAAGAGTAAACTAGTTTTATTTAATAAAGGACTTGTA
>NW_013666393.1:73176-74386 GCF_000517525.1 Limulus polyphemus
AGAAAGGTTGTTGGAACTGTGGAAAGCACGGACATTTGTGGAGCCAGGGAAGGAGGGATATTAACAACAAGACAGCCTCAAGGAGACCAGTAGTAGTTGGTGTTGAGCGACGCCCACCAACCCCCACTCATGAAAGTCCCTACAGCTAAGTGTAAAATGCCAAGCACACACAGTGTCTATGTGACAGGAAAGCTAGATGGCCAAAGGTGCAACTTTGTCATAGACTCTGCGTCTCAGCAAACCCTTGTGACCATCAAGGTGTTAAATCACGAAGGAGTACCAGAAGCTGTACAGAAGCTTTATGGTGTGACAGGATATTCTACAAGATTGTGGGGACCAGTGTGGGTAACTATTGAGCTCATGGGCATAAAGGACAGACAGAAAGTATACTTTGCTGACATTGAAGATGAATGTATCTTAGGATTGGACTATCTACTACCGAGAAAGTTTGTAATTAATTTTGATAAAATGATGTTTGGGAATAATGAAGGCCAAGTTCCGGTAACTGTTAAAAGAGAGGTTGAAATAATTAGATGCCATAAAGGTGAAGTCAAAGTGGAACCAGGTATCAATATTAAAGTGGAGCAGGAGAAAGATCAAGATTTGAAGCCAGTGATTGATTTTCTAAAAGCAAGTGTTTTGCTCCCTGCTTGGGAGAAGCTGTCTAGTCTAAGCCCTGTGACAAAGCACTATTGGGCACAATGGGACCAGTTAAAGCTTGCAGATGGTATTCTTGTCCGGAGACGGGAAACTGCAGATGGGAAAGTGATGACTTGGCAAACAGTTATACCGAGGAAATTACGGGAAGTTGTGCTGCGCCAATCCCATGATAATTTAACAGGAGGACACCTCGGAATTAAGAAGACATTGAGTCACCTACGACAAAGATTTTACTGGATAGGTATGAGGCGAGATGTGGAAGAATGGTGCAGAACATGCAGTACATGTAGTGCTAAAAGGGGACCCAAGCATACAGGACGCCCACCTTATGAAGAGTGTCCTGAGAATGTGTCAGAGTTTGTGAAAGTGTTATCAGAAAGGATGGATGATATTCACCATCAAGGGCATACAAACTTGAAAACGTCTGCTGATTCGATGAAGTTAACTTATGATAAGAGATCTACTGAAGTCGGCTTTGTACCGGGAGACGATGTATGGTTGTATAATCCCAGGAAGACCAAAGGGAAGTCTCCTAAGTTGTCTTCTCCAT
>NW_013666393.1:75232-79784 GCF_000517525.1 Limulus polyphemus
AATTATAGATAATTTTAAAATAATTTAGATATTAATAATGTGAAGAATTTATCATATGAGTGCGACTCAAATTCTTTTCATATTATTATTGGAAATTTGGATATAATTAAAGATAATTCTTGAAGAAAAATCACAGAAAAAGGTGCTAAATGCAGAATAGCTACAAATTGCAAGAAATTAGACATTCTAAATTCGATAAAGAAAAATGTAAATGATTATATTTCGAAACTTAATTATTCTACACCATATCCTCCAAATTGGTTTTTAGAATGGAGATATTATGTTATTAATATAATTAAAGAAAAAATAACTTTTATTAATTCAACTAAATATCCAATAGATTTAACATTTTTCCAATTTTAAGGTTAAAATCCTTAAAATACAAGAGAAATATATTATTGTACCTGTCGATGAGGCCAATTGTGATTTTGGCTTTATCTGTAAACGTTTTTATTTCTCTAGATTATAACTAACGAGATAGATACTACACAAACTTTAAATTGCAAAATAAACCTAAAGAAGATATTATTAACAACTTGTTGAAAGCTGTAAAAAATTTGATGTTAAAACAAATCCATAAACAGAATTACCATATTTATATGCGATACCTAAATTACATAAATTTCCTATTAAATTTCGTTTTATTTCTAGTTCAGTAGAAACCACCTGCAATTTTGTTAAGTAAATCTATAATAATATAAGGGTGTGTCTGTGTATCCGCCATATCCCCAAGAGAAAAAAAAAACAAACTAGAAACCTGAAAATTTGCACCCATACTACACGAATGTGAGGGTGTGCACCTGGGTATTAATGCGTGCGCATCTTTTTACGAGGCAAGCTAGCGAAAAACCACGTAGAAAAGAAGTGGTTCCTTATATAAGAACTTCTAATATACAGAAAAAGCAGTGCGTTTTGGTAACAATGCGTTCCAGCAATGGCTTTTATGTCATATTGCTTAGAAAGAAAAGTATATAGGTTATACTTTTATGCTAAAATGGGTTCAGAATACACACAATGACATAGTCATCTAAAATACATCAACCTAATAACCCGAGCGAAGCTAGACACTTTCGCTTGTTACTAAATATGTTATTTGTTAAATTACAACAAAATACAAATAATAAACAAAATTTTTGGATAATTAATAATAATGAGCCTGTCTTCAAAAATTTGGAAAACTTAAATATAACACTATTAGCAGATACAATTCAAATATGATTTTACTACATTGTTTACATCTATACCAGTTAATGATTTGCTAATAGTGATAAATTCATTAATATACGAATTCATAGATCTACCTATAGAAATTAAAAAATAAACGTTTACTTCTAATAAGATTAAAGGCATTTTAGTTTTTGTGTATATATTATTCATATTTATTTTGATAAGCACATTTATAAACAAATAACTGGTATATCATGAGTGCTAATTACTCAAGCTCTGTTGCTAATTTATCTCTTCATTATTACGAAAATAAATTCATAAATAATTTTCAAAATACAGATATATATTGACGATTTGATTAGTATTAATAATTCCATGAATAACCGATTACATAGGTATCATTTATCCTGCAGTTCTACAGATTGAGAACATTTCTATATCAAATACTGAAATACACTATTTAGATTTAAACATTAAGATAATTAATTATTATTGTAAAATTAATATTTATGACAAAATAAATAATTTTACATTTCAAATTTTTGGATTTCCCTCTTCAAACAGTGATGTACCACCAAATGCCATACAGAGCATTATTTACTCTTAGCTTGTTTGTTTGTTTGTTTGAAATTAAGCACAAAGCTACACAATGGGCTATCTGTGCTCTGCCCACCACGGGTATCGAAACCTGGATTCTAGTGTTGTAAGTCCGCAGACATACCACTGTGCCACTAGGGGGCCACTCTTAGCTTCTCAAGTATTGTAGAATTTGTACAGTTCTTAATATCTAATATTAATATATTAGTACATAAATTGATTTTTAATGGGTTCGAAGGAAAAACTTTAATTGAATATTATCAATTATTTTATAATAAATATTTATAGTTATGAAAATAGTGATTTCAACAATATTAGAATATGCAAAATAAAAATAATTTCTAAAATTTATCGTAGGGGGAAATAATTGGAATTACTTATTGTACATTTCATATCTTGTATAGGTAGATTAATTTAGTGGTAGTTATATCACCTTCCCTAAATAAGACTATCTACTGCGTGGATCTCTTTAGAACAATTGAAAATACAGATAGTAGTATAGAAGGGTGGAGGATGGGAGCCATACTTATAATATTGGTTGGGCTTAGTATAGTAATACCTTAACATCTTGGTATTTATGTCTAAACGTCATATTGGGGCTGGAATGCTAACTTCGAGAACTGTTTTGCTGTTTCCCCATTGATGTAATGTATTATATTATTTCTTGCTGCTTTTTTCTTTTTCTTTTTTTCTTGTGAGCAACCACCTTCCCACATCTGGCTGCAGACAAAGAAAGGTAGTTAAGATGTGGGACATTGTGGGTTAGAGCACCAATATCTGCTCTTTTTTTTCTTTTTAATCATAAGAGGCTGGCGAAGTTGAAGTTAAACTGGATAGACAGTGTACCCCCAACGCAATTTGTATCTTACTTCCGCCAGAACTATCGTAACCATCTTTCAATATTCTTATGTGAACTTACCGCTAGAAAAAACAACAAAAACATTTAAGACTGACAATAGAACGTCTTTGTACTAGATCTAAGTGTAACATAAATATTTACATTTTCAAAAAGGTACCAAAAATGTATTTGAATATAAAGATCTGTTTACGATTGCAAAAAAAGCACATCTTGTTTGATATTTATGATGTTGCAAAAGTAACTTCACTCTGTCAACTTAAATATTGAAGTCTAAACATTATATTGCGCAAGATGATTAAAGTTCATACTCTTACGTCTCTGGTCGTTTGTTAATTTTCCATAGAAATTCTTTCCGAAGAACTTCAGCGATACAAGTCCTTTCTTAAATAAAACTAGTTTAGTCTTTCTCAATAAAACTTTGCAATACATAGAATTTCCACAGTCACTTTAACTTAAACACACGCTATAATTCACAATAATTTACACACTTTACTTACGGCTTGACTCGATTATCTGTCTCTATATTTCTCTGTCTGCAATTATCTCTCCGCCGTCACTTTATTTGCCAGCTTATGTACGAGAACATAGCATGCCTAGAAAAGCCTAGAGTTGCGAAAAACAGTCACAATCTTTCTAGAACTCCAGCACATGCTCCTAGCGTCACACAAGTTCCACTGTCGTAACACTGCCCCTTCATTAGTATTGTTCGTCCCGAACAATAGCTACTTACATTAAACCAACAGATAATTAACAATACATTAATTAAATGTACAGAATTTACAAACACAAAATTAAAATTCAACAATTCAATTAATTTTACGGGACGTATCTTCTTCCGTACTGGTATCCGTTTAGTTGGCTTCTGCTTCACGTGGGGTTCATCTGCTCCATCAAGAAATGTCCTATTATCGGTAACAGTCACACCAGTGGTAGTAACTTCATCAAAGGCTTCACTGTTTCCCGTCTCAAAACCGGGTAGTTTCTTCTTCGACAGTGGCTTTTTCAGGTGACACGTCTACAGCAGCGTAACTTGTTCCATTGGTCACTTCGTTCCAACTGAAATGTTCTGGACCATGATAACGCCAAAGCCTGTTGGCATGCACCACCTTTGGCTTACCTCGCCGACCACATTTTATTCGAAAAACTCCTTCTGAGAGACGATCCACTATGTCATATGGACCTTCCCATGGAGAAGACAACTTAGGAGACTTCCCTTTGGTCTTCTTGGGATTATACAATCACACCTTGTCTCCTGGTACAAAGCTGACTTCAGTAGACTTCTTATCATAACACAGCTTCATGGAATTTGCAGACGTTTTCAAGTTTAAACCCACTTGATGGTGAATATCATCTGACACATTTTCAGGCAACTCTTCATAAGGTGGGCGTCCTGTTAACAGATCCACTGGCAACCGAAGTTTCCGACCAAACATCAACTTTGCTGGAGTGTATCCAGTGGCTTCATGCTCTGCTGTTCTCTAGGCCATCAACAGTGGAGGGAGTAAGACATCCCAGTCATCTTGGTGGCTATTACAAAACTTTGCCAATTCTTGTCCCAGTGTCCAGTTGTACTTTTCTACCATCCCATCGGACTGTGGGTGAAGTGGCGTTGTACTGGTCTTTCGGATGCCAAACAACTTGCAGCATTCATGGAACACAGCTGATTCAAAGTTACAGCCTTGATCTGAATGCAGTTCATATGGCATACCAAATCTGAAGAAGAAATCACTAATAGCCGAAGCTACAGTTGTAGCTTCCTGATTTGGTATTGCATATGCCTCAGTCCACTTGGTGAAATAATCCATCACCACACAAATGCACTTGTTTCCAGTACGAGGTTGGGGCAGAGGACCAGCAATGTCAATGGCTACTCTTTCCATTGGTGCACAAACTTGATATAACTTCATTGGATTACGTCCTTTATGCTTC
>NW_013666393.1:80733-84993 GCF_000517525.1 Limulus polyphemus
ATGCAGAATCTATGACAAAGTTGCACTTTTGGCCACCCAGCTTTCCTATCATGTAGACAATATGTGTACTTGCCATTTTACACTTAGCTGTTGGGATTTTCACAATGGGGGTTGGTGGGCGTCCCTCAGCATCAACCATTACTGGTTTCCTGAAGCTGATTTATGGGTAGTATTCTTCTTACACTGGCTCCTCATATGTCCTTGCTCTCCACAGTTCCAACAACCTTTCTGTGTAGCAGCCTTTCCTGCCATGGCATCTTCCCTGTGTTGAAGTTGCCGGCATTGAGCTCTCTTGTGCCCTGGTTTGTTACAGTGCCAGCAAAGTCCCTCAAACTTCTCCGAGAGCTGCCCTATTCTGGCATTGAATACTGATGACTGTACCAACCTTTGTACCTCTGTGCTGGACATAACGTAGGATTCGAATTCAAAAGCTCTGGCCATTGCATCTTGTATAGTAGAGGGGTGTGCTTGCTTCACTTGTATCTTCAGTTGTAGATTGTCTAAGGCGTCTACAAACTGATCCCTTAGCAACAGTTTGAGGACATTGGGTGGTGCAGTTGGGTAGGCCTTGTGTGCCATACTTTCCAAGTCCTGTGTCAGCTCTTGCAGGCTCTCCCCCTTAGCACGGACTCTAGTCCTAAACCTAGCCCTTTAGACTTTGGACTGATTTTGAGTTCCATACCTGAATTCTAGAGCAGCTACCAGTGCTCTATAGTTGTGCCTGTCGTCTGCTGACAACTGCCCAAGTATTTTAAGTGGTTGTCTCTTGAAGCTCGTTGCCAGGTACACTGCCTTCTACTCCTCTGTTCATCCATTCATTTCGACTAGGAGCTCAATTTGTGCTCTTTATGCTTCCCATCGAATTCCTGTGGCTTCCTTCGTACTAGATCACCCCTATTACTGACACTTATGTCTGGAATGTGACTTCTGACAGGACTGAAGATGTCTGCATTAGGGTTCAGCTGCGGAGTTTGGAAGGGGCTTCCCATTGTCTGGGGCTGATTATATCCACGGCTAAAATATCATCCTTGTGTAAAAGACAGTAAATCATTCTTTAATGTATTTAATTCACTTTGAAATTTACTAATCTTTTCCATTTGTGTGTGCTGGCTTTCTCTCAACTGTAGGAGTCTTTCTTTCTGTTTCTTTTCTTGTTCCAGTTGCCACTGGTGCTGTTTTTCCAACCACTGCTGTAGTCTCTCTTCTTGTTTATTTTCTTTCTCCTCCAACCACTGCTGTAGCCTTTCTTGCTTATTTTCTTTCTCCTCCAACCACTGCTGTAATTTCTTTTCTCGTTCTTTTTGTTTCTTTTCTCTTTCCTCCAACAACCGCTGTAATCTCTCTTTTTGTTTCTTTTCTCGTTCTTCTTGGTTCTTTTGTTGTTATTGTATTGCTGCCATCAAATCTGCTAAGCTGTAGTTTGATTTACCACCTCTCGTTTCCATCTTATTTTTTTTTTATTTTCCGTCCCACTCTCTGACACCAATTTGTTGAGTATCTGCTTGTTTCTTAATTTCCCATAGAAATTCTTTCCGAAGAACTTCAGCGATACAAGTCCTTTCTTAAATAAAACTAGTTTGTTGTTACAAATTTGTAATACACAGAATTTCCACAGTCAATACGTTTGCAATCTCGATAACAAAACACACACTTTATACTACCGCTCGCTTGACGCAATTACCTGTCTCTGTATCTATCTATCTATCTGCAAATTATATCCCAGCTTTATTTGCCGGGCTTATATACTAAAAAAAGAGGGCGCCTGGAACAGACTAGAGTTGTCAGGAAAAGTCATGATTCTTCTAGAAACTCCAGTGCGCATGCTCCCAGCGTTGCGTAACTTCCGCTGTCGTAACACTACCACACATTTCTATAAGTGACCATTGACACTTTGTCAGCTTTACCATTTCTCACTAACTTTTCTTATTTTGATGTTTTAAAAGTATGCACTTATTATTTAATCTGCTGAGAACAGTATGAGACAGTTATTTGTTTCGCACAGGATATTCTTTAAAACCCAGTTGGTCTTAAGTTCTACTCATTAATAAATTGTTTTACTCTTTATAATGAAAGCCATTGCTTCAATGTAGATAAGTTTTGAATATAGTCTCAGATATTACTTCTCCGTTAAGTAGGAGACATCGTTCCATCAGTTCTTTCGTATCACTTAAGTAAAAATATAGATGTGACAATGTTGCAGACCGTCTCAAGGTTCTGGATCAGGACTTCACATCCTAGCTTCTCACTTGTACGCCCTGACGTCATGATCTTCAGAAGAACAGCTTCCATTGTCATGCCTGGACGAGCTGATGGTGAGTGGGTGGCAGAATCTGAATGAGTACATTACAACATGCAAACCCAATGTCGCAGGCAGTTACCATTTTCTTATTGTGTTGCCCGCCTCTACCGTGAAACATATTACATATGATATCGCTAGCTAAAGACGGATATTAACATGATCATTTGTTGTATACACTTAACCCTATACAAAGAAAATTTCGCTTGATCTGAACATCATTCATGTTACTATTTCAAAAGAAAACAAAATGCTGAAAAATAAAGAATTGTAAAAACATGATTCAAATATTTAAATTCTTAAGTCTGTGAACCGTTTGTAACTTAATTTATATTCACGCTACTTAGCAAAATCTTATTTTATCTTTAGTTGTGTGTATGCTGTGTCACAAACGGTCAGTAATTTAGTGATTTTTTTGTTTATGTTATGCTGTGCCCCCTAGTGGCACAGCGGTATGTCTGCGGACTTACAACGCTAGAAACCGGGTTTCGATACCCGTGGTGGGCAGAGCACAGATAGCCCATTGTGCATCTTTGTGCTTAACTTGAAAAATCAAAAAATCAAATCAATCTTATGCTGTTAGTTCATAGCGCTATGTGTCATGACAATAAAATGCCTATGTAAATGTGTCTGATAAAAGTACATCTTTAACCCTTTTAGCGACTTCAAGTTGACTTTTTCAGTTGACAACCATTATAATTTCAAGATTTTTGTTATTATGTATATGTATTTAATGAAATTAGAAAAGTGACATAGACAGGCTTCGGGAATCTTTGAAAAGTTTAATTTTTACTTTTACTCTGAATTCTATTTAATAATAAAGCTTATATAACAACATTTTGTATCAGTATTCTGATTCTAACATCATACTGAAGCGATTTGGGTCATTATCAAGTATCGGAGCAGATAAAGAATTCCGAATCTAAATAACTAAGAACTTTATAGTAGGCAAACTAAATTTATGGTGGCGCATACTTTAAAGTCATGTGAAACAAATTAATTTCAAAATTTTTCAGTAGGACATGTACTCAAAAGATGGCGCTAGCGTAACAAAACCAAGGAACAGCTCTTGCTCAGTAACTCCTGATAACAGACGGACACTGATGAAAGATACAAACATAATCTTCTACATCTGGTTTGTTTCTAACCAATCACGTGTTTCGTG
Source organism: Limulus polyphemus (assembly GCF_000517525.1). NCBI lineage: Eukaryota > Metazoa > Arthropoda > Merostomata > Xiphosura > Limulidae > Limulus > Limulus polyphemus. The sequence goes on from NW_013666393.1 coordinate 84,195, forward strand.
TATCACACATACATGATTCTAATCTAACCTTGTCCTCTTTTAAACACAGCTACTCCAGTCTTAGTTCCTAACTGGTGATTAGATAAACAACACACAATCTAAGTCAAAGAACAGTTTTATTGTTTGTCACTAGATGTGTATAACCTTTCATGGGTAATATTTCATAACTGATTCATTATAATGTGTACTTTCTCATGAAGAAAAAACGCCTTATAGTATAAAAAAGTCAGTCGACGGGATTGCTGTATGAGATCAATCGTGATTATACATATTTCTGTAACATAACACTTGTGTTAATTTTTATGTCTAAATAGAAAAGGAGCGTAATTTCAAAAGATATTTTACTTTGAACGAATCTATACAATTAAAGTGCATTACAACATTTTTTGAACCTGGAAGGTAAATTCCAGTGTTAATTTCCTAACAGTAATATTTATACCCTAAACATATGTTTCACAATGTTCTTCATGCTAGGTTGCTTGGAATGCTAGTTTTAGGATATAAATTCTCTGTTCATATGTCCACTATCAAGTTTTAACTTATTTTTAGTTCTTGTTTCATTTCACAGGTGAAGCATGCGAACTGCGATTAAAATTGGAAGTCAGTGCATACTCAGAGTTATTAGTTCAGATTGGAATGGATTTCTCTCTTAATTGATTACATTTTATCACCCCCACGTTATAACTTGTGCTATACATTTATTTGTGTGTTTTTGTGTGCAACAATTTTTTATTCAGTTGTCTGGAATTTAGGATAAAAATTAAGGAGATGCTGTGTGTGTATATATATATATATATAT
>NW_013666393.1:85188-86374 GCF_000517525.1 Limulus polyphemus
TAAAAATTAAAGGAAGATGCTGTGTGTGTTATATATATATATATATATAAATATATGGGCCTCATCAAGAAGATTTACTGATTCACTCATTGACACGCTCAATACTTTTCTGATTTTACTATTTATGTTGTTCTCATTTTCCATTTACTACATGAAATTCCTAGATCATTACACCATTATCATGACTAATGACATACTCCCTCTACCAAATAAAATATTAAAAACACAGGTTGCAACAATATATTAGGTTATTAATGAACAGTTTTTGGTTACTACAAAGTAATATTATCGTTAGACCTACTACTGTACTAGTATTAACGAGCAATATATTACGTAACTAATGAACATTATTAGTCTAGTGTTGTAACATTACTCTTTCGTTGGACGGGCTTTTTAGATTATATTGTTACGACAGCGGGGGTCACTTGACGCTAGTAACACGTTATACTCTCGAAGGTTCGTGAATCCTCGAGTGTTTACTAGATTTGCGGTATTCTTGTATATATAAGACCTCCAGGAAGTGACGGCAACAATGTTTTTGAATTGCAGACAGAGGTACAGACAACAATTGAGCCAAGCGCGTGAATCGTTCGTTCGTTGTGACATATAGCGTTTGTTTAAGTTATAGCGTGACTGTGGAAATTAAGTGTATTGCAATGTTGTATTCAGAAAGAATAAATCAGTTTTATTTAAGAAAGGACTTGTATCGCAAAAGTTTCTTCGGAAAGCATTTTTTACGGAAAATTAACACACGACTAGAGAAGTAACAAATTGGTGTCAGAATGGGATGAAAAAGAAAGAAAAAGAAATGGAAACGAGAGGCGGCAAATCAAACTACAGCTTAGCAGATTTGATGGCAGCAATACAAGAACAGCAAAAGAAACAAGAAGAACGAGAAAATAAACAAGAAAAGAAACAAGAAGAGAGATAACGGCAGTTGCAAGAAAACCTGCAACAGTGGCAGCTCGAACAACAAAATAAACAAGAAGAGAGATTCAACAGTTGTTGGAGGAAAAAGAAAAGAAACAAGAAGAACGAGAAAAGAAACAAGAAGAGAGACCACAGCAGTTGTTGGAGGGAAAAGAAAAGAAACAAGAAGAGAGACTACAGCAGTTGTTGGAAGAAAAAGAAAATAAACAAGAAGAGAGACTCCAGCAGTTGTTGGAAGAAAAAGAAAATAAACAAG
>NW_013666393.1:87098-88577 GCF_000517525.1 Limulus polyphemus
AAAAGAAACAAGAAGAACGAGAAAAGAAACAAGAAGAGAAATTACAGCAGTTGTTGGAGGAAAAAGAAAAGAAACAAGAAGAACGAGAAAAGAAACAAGAAGAGAAATTACAGCAGTTGTTGGAGGAAAAAGAAAAGAAACAAGAAGAACGAGAAAAGAAACAAGAAGAGAGACTACAGCAGTTGTTGGAGGAAAAAGAAAATAAACAAGAAGAGAGACTACAGCAGTTGTTGGAGGAAAAAGAAAATAAACAAGAAGAGAGATTACAGTAGTGGCAACTAGAACAAGAAAGAAAACAGGAAGAAAGTTTGCAGGAAAGTCAACAACAGTGGCAAGAAGTACAAATGGAAAACATTAGTAAATTTCAAAGGGAATTAAATATATTAAAGGATGATCTATTGTCTTTTAGACAAGGAGGATACATTAACCATCGACTTAATCAGCCCCAGAAAATGGGAAGCCTCTTCCAGACCCCGCAGCTAAAGTCACATCCCAGATATGAATGTCAGCAATAGGGGTGATCTAATAAGAAGGAAGCCACAGGAATTCGATGGGAAGGCACCGTGGGAAGCATATAGAGCACAATATGAGCTACTGGCAGAAATGAATGGATGGACAGAGGAGCAGAAAGCAGTATATCTAGCAACGAGCTTGAAGGGACAACCATTGGAAATACTTCGACAGTTGTCAGCAGACGACAGGCACAACTATAGAGCACTGGTAGTGGCTCTAGAACTCAGGTATGGAACTCAAAATCAGTCCGAAGTTTACAGGGCTAGGTTTAGGACTAGAGTCCGTGCTATAAAGGAGAGCCTGCAAGAGCTGGCACAGGACTTGGAGAGCATGGCACACAAGGCCTACCCAACTGTACCACCCGATCTCCTCAAGTTGTTGCTGAGGGATCAGTTCGTAGATGTCTTGGACATTTCACAACTTAAGATACAAGTGAAGCAAACACACCCCTCTATCATGCAGCTCTTGAATTCGAATCCTAGAACGTACCAAGAATGGTACAGTCATCAGGATTCAAGGCCAGAAAAGGGCAGCTCTCAGAGAAGTTTGAGGGACTTTGCTGGTACTGTAACAACCTGGGCACAAGAGAGCTCAATAGCACCAAACTTCAACACAGAGGAGGTGCTACATTTGTGTGGTGATGAATTATTTCACCAAATGGCCTGAGGCATATGCAATACCAAATCAGGAAGCTACAACTGTAGCTTCGGCTATTAGTGACTTCTTCTTCAGATTTGGTATGCCATATGAACTGCATTCAGATCAAGGCCGTAACTTTGAATCAGCTGTGTTCCAAGAATGCTGCAAGTTCTTTGGCATACGAAAGACCAGAACAACGCCACTACACCCCTACTCCGATGGGATGGTAGAAAAGAACAACGGGGCACTAGGACAGGAATTGGCAGAGTTTTGTAAAAGCCGCCAAGATGACTGGGATATCTTACTCCCTCCACTATTGATGGCCTA
>NW_013666393.1:88587-90322 GCF_000517525.1 Limulus polyphemus
GGACGTGCTCCAATGAAGCTATATCAAGTTGGTGCACCAATGGAAAGAGTAGCCGTCGACATTGCTGGTTCTCTGCCCCAAACTCGTGCTGGAAACAAGTACATTTGTGTGGTGATGGATTATTTCACCAAATGGCCTGAGGCATATGCAATACCAAATCAGGAAGCTACAACTGTAGCTTCGGCTATTAGTGACTTCTTCTTCAGATTTGGTATGCCATATGAACTGCATTCAGATCAAGGCCGCAACTTCAAATCGGCTGTGTTCCAAGAATGCTGCAAGTTGTTTGGCATCAGAAAGACCAGTACAACGCCACTTCACCCACAGTCCGATGGGATGGTAGAAAAGTACAAATGGACACTGGGACAGGAATTGGCAAAGTTTTGTAATAGTCGCCAAGATGACTGGGATGTCTTACTCCCTCCACTGTTGATGGCCTATAGGACAGCAGAGCATGAAGCCACTGAATACACTCCAGCAAAGTTGATGTTTGGTCGGGAACTTCGGTTACTAGTGGATCTGTTAACAGGATGCCCATCTTATGAAGAGTTGCCTGAAAATGTGTCAGAGTTTATGAAAGTGTTATCAGAAAGGATGGATGATATTCACCATCAAGTGCATTCAAACTTGAAAACGTCTGCTGATTCGATGAAGTTATCTTATGATAAGAGATCTACTGAAGTCAGCTTTGTACCAGGCGACAAGGTGTGGTTGTATAATCCCAGGAAGACCAAAGGGAAGTCTCCTAAGCTGTTTTTCCCATGGGAAGGCCCATATGACATAGTGGATCGTCTCTCAGATGTAACTTTACGAATAAAATGTGGTCGGCGAGGTAAGCCAAAGGTGGTGCATGCCAACAAGCTTTGGCGTTATCACGGTCCAGAACATTTTAGTTGGGACAAAGTGAAGAATGGAACAAATGACGCTGCTGAAGACGTGTCACCTGAAAAAGCCACTGTCCAAGAAGAAACTCTACTCGGTTTTGAGAAGGGAAACAGCAAAGCCCTTGATGAAGTTACTACCACTGATGTGACTATTACCACTTGATAGGACATTTCCTGATGAAGCAGATGAATCCCACACGAAGCAGAAGCCAACGAGACAGAGACCAGTACGAAGAAGACACGCCCCGTAAAATTAAGAGACTTTGTTGAATTTTAATTTTGTGCTTGTAAATTCTGTACATTCAATTAAGTTATTGTTAATTGTTTATTGATTTATTATATGTGGCTATTGTTCGGGACGAACAATACTAAGGAAGGGGCAGTGTTACGACAGCGGGGGTCACGTGATTCTAGTAACACGTCATATTCTCGAAGGTTCGTGAACCCTCGAGTGTTTACTAGATTTGCGGTATTCTTGTATAAATAAGACCGTCAAGAAGTGACGGCAACAATGTAGTTGAATTGCAGACAGAGATACAGACGACAATAGAGCCAAGCACGTGAATCGTTTGTTCGTTGTGACGTATAGTATTTGTTTAAATTATAGCGTGACTATGGAAATTAAGTGTATTGCAAAGTTGTATTCAGAAAGAATAAACCTGTTTTATTTAAGAAAGGTCTTGTATCGCTAAAGTTTCTTAGGAAAGCATTTTTTACGGAAAATTAACAAACGACTAGAGACGTAACAATATTATTACGTGTCTGCTTGTTTGTTAATTTCCGGTATAAATTATTTCCGAGGAACTTCAGCTATACAAGTCCCTTCTTGATTAAAACTAGTTTATTCTTTC
>NW_013666393.1:90481-99912 GCF_000517525.1 Limulus polyphemus
GCCTACTGTTCGCTTGACTCAGTTATCTCTATCTTCAATATCTATCTATATCTCTTCAATCAATTATCCCGCAGGCTTTATCTGCCAGGCTTATATACTAAAAAAGGGGGCGTCCCGAACGCACTAGGAAATTCATGATCATTGGAGAAACTCATCACGTGTTACCAGTGTCACGTGACTTCCGCTTTCGTAACAATATGGTGAAAATAATTCGAAGACCAGTCTACGTAACGATAGCAGATTAGTTTATATCTTCCTTTATGTTTCCATAAGTTTGTCACTTGTTGTCATTTGTAGGTTTAAGTTCGTAAATGGCGTTTAAACGAAAATACCATGCTATCGGTACTAGGACTAGCGTAAAAATAAATTTACTTGTACAAGTTCACGGCTAATTGATCAAATAACTGAATCTACGCGATACCTAACACTGACCCAAATACTTCATTGAATGAGAGAGTGACTTAAAACATTTACTATTAACCACTCGCTGAAAGCAGAACATTGATTATCACATTTATATATATATTCTAGCTATATTTCTAGATACTTCACAAAGTTACTAGATTATCGTGACGTTATCTAGAATGTTCTATACCTACTCCCACAAACTTATTTGATCTTAAAGTCATGCGCCCTCTAGCTACATCCGAATTAAAGCATTGTAAATAAAGCCCACACTGTTAACAAGTAACAAGCGATATTAGGCTACTACTTAGCCTACTACTTACGAGAAATATTTTCTAGCAGCTAAGATAATTTAGATGTTTTCTATGAATATATAACATGAAAAATGTAACTCTTCTTCTTTGTGATGACATTAGACTTTGATCTAAAGAAAGTAGTTATTCTACATAGTATAAGTACAATGGCGCCACCTTAAGTTATTTAGATTGTTAAAATTTGCTAAAACCCCGAGTATTATTTATGTATATGCTACTACGAAGTGGATAGTTGTTGAGTAGCGATGATAATAAGTAGTTGAGCTCATGCAAATCAATTACATATTTATACTTCAATTAAGCAGACCATACTGTAAGTGTATAGAAATATTAACTATCACTGGTATAGGAAGGTCGTATAGCCTTTAACTGGATGCTGTATGTAGATAAACGTTCGTGATTTTGTAGTGGAGTGTTTGTTTAACGTGATGTGCAGTTAACAACAGTCTTACTTTGCGTAAGTAACGCAAGCAGTGATTAATATTGTGAGAGATTGTTAGGTTAATCGGGTTTATTATGGATTTTGTACTTGTTTTATAATGTTTCTGTTGTATTGAAATTCTCAAAGCAATCAGTAGATAAGAGGAAGCTCTGTCCAAACTTGTTTTCTCTTATTCCTGTGAAATCTGATATAAAACTAAATCAATTCCCAGGAAAACAGGAAATCTAGGTCTACTGTTTATCCTAGAGATTCAAAACACTGTCTTCGTTCACAGAAATTTGAATCACCAAAAGTTTCAAATATATTCTTTAAATTATTGTCAAAACCGTTTGTAAAAAAAGAAGCATTAAAATGTTTCGAATTTCAAGGATTTCCACTTGACTAACGAAGTGAGTTTCATAATCTGAAGTACTCTGATACTTTCAGAGCCGTCATCAGTGCCCGAGTTCTAAGATATTGAAACCTAACGGGCACTTTGACATGCCAAAGTTCGGAGTTATTTTGTTTCGGTTAAAACAAGCATCACATTTAAATTATCTATATCATTATTATGCTTAATTTACTGTATTCCAGTACAACAAAAATAGCCATCTGTTTAATTTTATTCAGTTGTCAAAGAACATATTATAACAAATTATTAACTTTAAAAAGTGTATATTTCATTATAAGATAAGCGATAATTATTTAGTTTTATTCAACGTATATTGCACAAGAGCTTAAGTGCCTGCATATATGCCTGTAACTAGTACTGTGGGTCATGTTATTAAAGGGGTGATTGAATTACGTCACACATCGGGTGAGTGGTAGTTCGTAAGAGAGCCATCTTGATAGACAAATAAGCGTTCCGTACTGGAGGTGGGGGGAATGCCATAAAGCATGATCCAAGCAACTTAAAGGTAAAAAAGTTTAAAAAGAGAACTCAAAACGAGAAATAACTTAGCAAGAAAAAATAAGACATTTCTAAATGAATTAATAATTATATAAATTAACACTTTTTTGTAAAGTTATTGAAGGGCTAAGAAAATTCAAATCTAGTGGGTTGGAAAAAAAAAGAAGAGACAGAGCAGCTGGAACCCGAAAACAATGTATAATTAATAAAGTTTCGATTCCTAGTACTTTAGCAGACGACAATAAAATGAAAGTAACAACCAGTAAAAAGCATAGGTCATTGATGTAGCAGAAGAGGAGTTTCGCATTTTGAAGAAACAATTAATGATGATAATAACCAGATATCGGAACTCGGTGTTCTGGATATTGGTTAATGACCACAAGATATAGACGACAGAACAAGAGTTACATTAGTAATTAATCTGTACAAGTTAAATGCGCTGTTTTTCCACCTAATTAAAAATCAATCTGGAAGACTAAAAATTTGGGTTAAGTACTCGAAGTGGGCCTATTATGTAGTTTTGAACTTAAACAGAAACCAACAAGTTGTTTTTCCTGCAAATTGTTAGGTGATGAAAATACATCTGATTGACAAAGGTTTTCGCTGTTGGCGAAATATGATAACAATAATTCTACAGAGTTCATAAAAGGAATGCTTTATGAAAGTGAGAGAATTAGAACTCTGGTTGAAACGAATCTTACAGGAAATAGAACAGATGGAACTCTAATCGAAATTGAGCAGCAACATTTAACAGGTGCATTTAATATGGTAATTGCAATACTTATTCATCTGGAAAACAGAAATTATTCCTTTCGCGAAAATTTTAATAGGTTAAACCATTTGGAGAAGGTAATATTCTACCTCAAGTAGATTTGATGCTCATTTTTGATATCGTATTTAATAAAAACACGTTTGTATGCTCATAAACAATGAAGCAAGTCGTCATTATTGGACCCATGAAGATCAGAATGAGCTAACGCAATTGTTCTAAAAATAAAACTTATAGTGTACTATTCTATAGTGGTAGACTACATCAATATCATCTATAAAACTTATAGTGTACTATTCTATAGTGGTAGACTACATCAATATCATCTATAAAACTTATAGTGTACTATTCTATAGTGGTAGACTACATCAATATCATCTATAAAACTTATAGTGTACTATTCTATAGTGGTAGACTACATCAATTTGATGTAGTCTACCACTATAGAATAGTACACTATAAGTTTTATAGATGATATTGATGTAGTCTACCACTATAGAATAGTACACTATAAGTTTTATAGATGATTATCATCTATAGGTAGCTATCCTTCGTGCCACAGAAAGAGCTTACAGGAAGCTACAGAAAGAGCTTACAGGAAGCTACAGAAAGAGCTTACGGAATAAGGAATATCTTTTGAAGATTACCGACGTTCAGGAAAATAATAGTGATGCATATATGAAAGGCTGACACAAAGACAAGTAATATAGTCATTGCAATTAAACAAACAGGCATTTTTGTTTCTTGCGGGGGCCACTCTTTGAATCTTGTACAGTTCGAAGTGTGAAGCTTCAAACTTTTGCAAGTGTTCAAAAACGTTTGAATAATGTATATTATTTTGGTACTATCTCCTTGCAAGCGGACTATATTAAGGTATTTTCTTAATATAATTTTCAAACATGTTTCCGACAATCGATAAAAGTATAAAATCAGTAACGTGTCAAATCTAAGATATATCGGAAGCATCAGCGATATTAAAGGAAACTTGAACTGAGAGTGCAACCTATTGTAAGAGTCGATTATTAGCAGATGATCTAACGTCGTCCAGATTTACAGTTTCTTTAGTAATTTGGTATGATGTACTTGGAGTAATTTCATAGATAAATCTAGTCAGCAAGTAAATGCAGAGCTCAGCTTGATAGTTGATATTACTAATAATTTAGTCAATGGTGTATGTTTATAATTAGGCACAAAGCTACACAATGGGCTATCTATGCTCTAACCGCCACGAGTATCGAAACCCAGTTTCTAACAGTACAAGTTCGCAGAAATATCGCTGTGCCACTGGGGGGGGGGGGCATGGTGTATGATAAAACCGTTTTCGATATAGAAAACACGGTTTCAAAAGTTCCAAAACAAACGCTAAATAATTGTCGGAAGAATTATCAGTTCTTTCAGAATTATTAAAAATTCATGTTAGAAGTAAGTGCCTTGTTAGTTATAAATCTGAGAGTGAACCAATCATTACTGCATAACAACTGTTAAATTTTTTGCGTTGAAGTGTACTCTGCTTTAACTAAATTGGAAGACAAATTTGAGACGAGATGAAATATCACTTTTGGAATACTGTGTGATGTTAAAGCGATTAAAAATGTACAAAATATTGAACTTATTAACTCTTACAGGGATTTAGTTGTAGTGTGATGCAGCACCCAGGAAGCAAAGTCTGATGTTCACGGAACTCATTTAGCGGTTGAATATTGAAGACTTGCTACTGTTCTTCCCGATATTTGGAATACTGTGGTTGTTTTACAAAACATATTTAGTAGCAGTATATCCCAATACGTATATTGCTGTCAGAGTGCTACTCACCCTCCTTAACAAGCTCAGTAAGCTCAGATGAAGAAAAAACTATTCTATTCTGACCTAGATATCATTATCAAGTTCATTCAAGTAAATGAACAAACTCAGCTTGCTAGGTGATTTCAATTCAGAGACAAGAGCAGTTGGAGGGGTGTGATTGGAAGACACAGTGTAGGGACAATGAACAGTGATGGACTACTCCTATTGATTAATGAATGGAGCACAATCTGTTGACTACAAGCACTGGTGCCAGATAGGCAGACAAGTATAAAACAACTTGGATGCATCCAAGGTCCAAACATAGCACCTGGTTGATTTTGTTATCATTCACCGTAGAGATATTCAAGATATCAAGATTACCAGAGCCTTGCATGGTGCCAAGTGCAGATTGGTCAGAGCAACGTTCAACCTTCATATTAGTCCTGTCTGGCACTTGCGTAACAATCTGATGAGGACATCCTTCAAAACTAACAAACTCAATCACATTGGCTATTGGGGTTAGCTCTAACAGGAACTTGATGAAAGGCTAGGTGTCTTCAAGCTACTGATGGGTATCCAATCAAATAACGAATCCAGTTCAAAGAGATTATCACAGAGGCTGCAGAACAGTGCCTGGTCCCAAGAAAGGAGTACACCACTACTGGTTAGACGAGAACAATGAGGATGTCATGGAGACCCTGAAAGAGAAGAAATAACTTTTGATGAATAGCAAAATGACCTGACATCAACTGCAAAAACAAGGCCTGGGTCCAAATATGTAATTTGCAATATGGGTTGTGGAAGAGAAAAGCTAAAGAAGTTCGTTATTGTGTAGACACCACTGACAATAAGATGTTCTTTGATTCTGCAAAGACTGTTTACGAATACTCCAAATCTGGACATCTCTCTTCTGTCTGAAGATGGAGCAGCGTTAATCAAGGACAAGGATGGCATTATTCAAAGATGGGTGGAATATTTTGACAGCTTACTGAACAGACCAGCCACAGATGACCCCTCAATTCTTGTTCATCTGCCTCCAAAACCCTTGCAAAAAAGACCATGACTTTCTCTAATGGTGAAAGAAGTGCAGAAAGCCATCTTTCAGATGAACTGCAAACCAAGAACAACAAAAAACATAGGATGGGATTTTATCTTAGATCTTCAAAGCATCAGGATCAACTGCCATGAGACCTTTCATCGTCAGCGTATGGAAGCTAGCAGAAATGTTACCTAATTCTAGAGATGCAGCAAAGCAGGGGAATCTCATTCTTTTCAAGAGTTAACAAACTTTTAGCCTGTATCATCCTCAATTTCCTAATTAATACAATCTCTGAAAAGGTGTAATATGGTTTCAGACTGGAATGCATCACAGTGTATATGATATTTTTGGTGAGACAAGTCCAGGAGAAATGTATCAAGCAAAACATGAACGTGTATGCTGTATTCATAGATTTTAACAAAGGCATTTGGCATGGTCAACTGAGTTAGCTGTTTGGAAAATTCTGGAGAGACTAAGCTGCCTTAGAAAATGTGTCCACATTATTCAGTTTTTCTATGAAAATATGACTCTCTGGATCCTCTTGAAAGGTAACTTATCAGACACATTTGAAATCTCCAATGGAGAGAAACGAGGAATGCCTGCTTGCACCACCACTTTTCTGTCTTTTTCTCCTTTGCACAAAGTGCCAGGCAACAAAAGATCTTGGTCGTGGTATCTATATAAGGTACCATACAGACAGCTCCCCTCGAGATGGATTCCTGTACATGGTGAGGGCACCTCACAGGGAAGGTTCTGTATTTCCAGTTTACTTCCTCTGGGATCTAAACATCCACTCACGTGTTTGCCGTGCGTGGCGACCCGTGAATGGGAGGAATGATCCTGGTGGAAGATCCTTTGGCCTTGAATTTGGCTAGTCTTGTTGGGCTAGGGTCAACCGAGTACCAGTGTTGTGGACATTAATGTGTCTGATGCTGATGTTTGGGTATAGTGTTGGTTTCTCCAGCCAAGGAGCTTCTGCAGTGCATTATATCTCCACTCGGAAAGAAGGAAATATGCTGTCTGCCAATGTGCTTATTTGGACATTTACATTTCCACTTTCATCTACCACTGTCAAGGCAGGTTATCTGAACTGTAAGGTGCGGCCATACATTCCTAACCCTCTCAGATGTTTTCAGTGTCAGTGGTTCAGTCATTCGAAAGCATCCTGTTGTGGTTCTGTGACATGTGCTTCTTGTGGTGGCAAAGATCATCACGCCTATGAGTGTCAAATGGACCTTCACTGCATCATCTGTGGTGGTTCCAACTCCTCTTATTATCGTTCTTGCCCTAAAAGGGTGGAGAAGAAAGAAGTATAGCGTATAAAACTGTTAACAGCATTTCTATCCAGAGGCTCGGAAGTTGTTGTTTCATACTCCATAATTGACATACGCTGCTGCACTGCATTCTACTGCTACAGTAGGTGTTCAGACAGAGCTTTCTGAGCCTCTATCAGAGTCTTTTTTTGCATCATGTGAAGAGTCTGTGGATAAAAGAGTTATCAAGTCAATGTATACTCCTGTCTCCATCCCCACCATTGCTTCCAGTGACTATCCAGTTCCATCTCCTTTGGCCCAGCTTCCAATGTCTGCTTAGGTACATCTTCTTCATCCCCGAGATGCAGAATGATTATTTGTTCACGCCCTCAGTCATTGGAATCTACTAACAGAGATCTGTCAACTTGACCCAGGGCAGGATTCATGGAGGTCGACAGACCTCCTTCTAGTAAAGAAAAATGGTGTAGTCTTAAACAGAAGAGTTCTTCACCCAGTTCTCCTCCATATAAATAAAAATGGTCACTTTGATACAGTGTAGCTTCAAGGATTTCGTTCTAATTTGGATGACATTACACTTTTGATTGATTCCTATCATCCTGCGTGTCTCTCTTTACAGGAAACATTCTTGAAACCTACCGATACTGTAGCCTTTCAGCAGTTTTCTTTATACTAGAATGACAAGTTGTGTGAAGGACGTGTTTATGGAGGGGTAGCACTGCTGTTGACCAGCATGTAACCACCTTGTCTGTACTACTCGATACACCCTTGGAGGCCGTCGCCATCCATATCTCCTTGGGTCGTATCATCTCTATTTGTTCTCTTTACTTGTCTCCTGGAGAGACTTATGATCAATCAGACCTTGATACTCTTATCGAACAGTTGCTATCTCCCTTTTCCATCTTGGGAGACTTTAATGGACACAATTCCCTTTGGGGTGGTGCTTATCTTGATGGGAGGGTTCGTTCTGTGGAGTGTATGCTCTCAGATCACAACATTTCTGTCTTCAATACTGTTCCTTTACATATTTTCTTTTACTGCTATTGATTTATCTGTCTGCTCCCTTTCCCTTTTCTCTCGTTTTTCTTGGAGGATTGATAGTTACCCACGATCTTTTTCCTATCATTTTGAGGGAGATTGGCCGTGATCAATGCCACCTGATCTGAGTGCCATGGTGGAAGTTGGACTAGGCTAACTGGCTCTCTTTCACCTATCTCTTGGAACTCGATTCTGCTGTCATTCGTTTCCCATCTATTAACGACTGTATGGAGGCAGTAACTGATAAAAAGATAAGAAGATACCTTTATTTCGTCAAAGCCTGGTTCTAAAGTAATTGAATCAGTCTGGGTATACTTTGACAAAAGGAACAGAAGATCTTCAGAAGAAAGAAGACCAAACGAATTACGGTAACTTGCGCCACAACTGTAAGTGAATACTAGTGTGATAGTAATACAGAGAAAATAGTTCGACTTGTCAACTGAAATTCTAAAGTAATTAAATAGGCATAAGTAGACTTTTGACAACAAGAAGTGAACTATATCAATTGTGTTTATGATATGCCTGTGATCAAAATAGTGTGAAGACTTTGTTGTACATATGTTTAATTTGTTCCGAATATATATATATTGTTACGTCTCTGGTCGTTTGTTAATTTTCCGTAGAAATTCTTTCCGAAAAACTTCAGCAATAGAAGTCCTTTCTTAAATAAAACTAGTTTATTATTTCTCAATACAACTTTGCAATACACTTAATTTCCACAGTCACTTTAACTTAACAAACGCTAGAATGCACAACGATTCACGCACTTTACTTACGGCTTGACTCGATTATCTGTCTCTATATCTCTCTGTCTGCAATTATCTCTCCGCCGTCACTTTATGTGCCGGCTTGTATACAAGAACATAGCATGCCTAGAAAAGCCTAGAATTGCAAGGAATAGTCACGATCTTTCTAGTTCTCCAGTGCATGCTCCAAGCATAACAATATGTTATCTGAAAACAAGTAAAGTGTGTGCTGTTTATTCATCGTTGAATTTATCGCTAACAAGTGACACCTAGAATTCTAAGCCCAACAACAACATAGTATATATTTATACTATTAAGAAATATAAGTAAAAGCCACTTATTTCGACAATTGGCAAAAAGAAGAACTTATATATATATATATATTATTTTTAAAACCTGATACTGACGTAGAGCCAGATATTGTATGATTTAGGCATTTTACAGAAAGAGCAAGTGATTTTTCAAAGGCGTAAGTACCGATATAAGATTATTGTTACGGGTTTTAACAGCACTAAGAAAATTTAAATGCATAATTAACAAATAAACTCGAAATGAAATCTCTGTGGCTACATACAAAAACTAGAATAGTGTTACGTCTCCGTTTGTTAATTGATTTTCTGTAACTTCGTTCCGACGAAACTCAAGCGACACAAGTCTTTACTTAATAAAACTGGTTTATTGTTTCTGAATATAACTGCGATACACTTAATCTCAATACTCGCGCTAAAACAACACT
>NW_013666393.1:100804-119526 GCF_000517525.1 Limulus polyphemus
ACTATTAAGAAATATAAGTAAAAGCCACTTATTTCGACAATTGGCAAAAAGAAGAACTTATATATATATATATATATTATTTTTTTTTATTTTTTTTTAATCTGACAGATCACCTCTTTCTTTTTGGGCTGATCGTCTTTACGACTATAATCGCCCACTTACGCTGGTGGAACTCAAGCTTATTCTTCATTGGTCTAGCAGTACATTGGTTGGACCTTATGATGTTCACTATGAGGTGCTGCACGATATCTCTACTGCCTCTCCTGCTCTTCTTCTGGTTGTCTTTAACCGGATCTGGGGGAGAACATTTTTCCTGATTATTGGTTCCTGAATCAAACAACCTCCTCTCGCCCACCAAGTGTGGGTTCCATCAACAGCACTCTACTATGGGCCACCTCATTTGACTTAAAACCTCGATCAGGGAAGCCTTCCTCAAGGGAGAGTATCTTGTCTGCATGTTATTCGATCTTGAGAAGGCTTACGACAATATGTGGATGTACAGCATTTTGCAGGACCTCCACTCATATGGATTGCTTGTCCAGCTACTAATTTTTATTCAAAACCTCTTAATAGACAGGAAAGTCCAAGTTCTTTTGGGTTTGACCCTTTTCTGCTCTTTCACACAGGAACTTGGAGTACCACAGGGCTGTGTCTTGAGTCTTATCCTTTTCAGTATCAAGATCAATGCTATCACAACTTCTTCCTACGGTTACAAACAGCCTCCATGTCGATGACTTTCACATTTCGTCGAACATGGGGTTTATTGAACGGTAACTTCAAACTTCTCTCAATTGCTTGTTGAAGTGTACTATAGCAAACGGTTTTTACCTTTTCTTTCTCCAAAACTGTTTGCATGCACTTTTGCCACCAACAAGGTTTACACCTTGATCCCGTGCTCCATCTCAATAATGTTGTTCTTCCAGTGTTTCCTGAGGCAAAGTTCTTGGGGCTTATCTTTGACCATAAGCTTACTTTCATTCCTCACATAAAGCAGCTACGTGTAAAGTATACAAGGACACTGAACATCCTCCATGTCTTCTCTTGTGGCTCTTGAGAAGCTAACCAATGTTCTATGCTTTAGATCTGTCATGCCCTCATTCTATCCAAACTGGACTATTGGTCTCTGGTCTGTGGTTATGCCAGGGCCTCTGCCTTGAAGATGTTGGACCCCATTCTCCATCTGGGGACTGTGGCTCTACATGGGGGCTTTCCACACTTCTCCAGTCCAGAGTTTGCACACTGAGTCACACGGACCTCCTCTTAACCTCTGTCATTTACCGCTTTTTTTTAAAATATGCTACTAAACTTTGATCCTTACCAAAGCATCCCACCTGGGGTCGTGTATTCCTTCCTCAGTGGGCTATGCTCTTCCATGATAGACAGTCTGCTATTCATACTTTTGGCCTTCACATCCAGGCAGAGCTGGCTGAATTGGGTTTGTCATTGGATGACGTTGCTGTCTCCAATGATCAGCCCATCCCACCATGGCTAATTACTATCCCCAATTGTGAGTTATTCTTTGAGTTATCTGAGGAAGGCAGATACTCCTGATTGGAAGTACCATCTTCTCTTTGCTGAACATCTTTTGAACCATTCTTCTATTCTCGTTTATACGGATGGATCAAAATTAGGTGACTCTTTGGGCTCTGCCATTGTTTGTTGTGGCTTAGTGGTTACTCACAGGATACTTTTACAGTTTCTATGTTCACTGTCGAGTTTTTCTTGCCTTGGATCACATTGAAGCTAAGCAGTACACTGATTGTACTATTTACACCGACTCTCTTATCTTTTCACTGGCCCTAGAATCGCTTCATGTTAGTTCTCATCGATATTCAAAAATGACTGGTCCATTTTTCTTTATCTTCTGTTTCCATCCATTTTTTCTGGATACCTGGCCACGTCGGTATTCGTGCAGCTAAGTCTGTTTATTCTGGTGCCGTCACGGGCGCGCCTGTCCCATATATATGGACTATGGTCCTCTATTCAAGGCTCTGCTTTGCACCATTTGACAATCAGCTTGGATGAACAACGTCATAAGAAGCTTTTCCAGATTATACCTACCTTGCTCTTTGGCCATCTTGTCTCCATAAGGATCAAAAGGAGGAAGTTGTTTTAGCTAGGGTATGCACTGGTCACAGCTTTTTAACTGATCGTTTTGTTTTATATGGTATTGACCCACCAATGTGTAGTCTTTGTGGCACTCAAGTCACAATAGACCACGTTTTACTGTCGTGCTGTCGTTACCACCGTGAGCGGTGGCCCCATTTTCGACATGTACTTTCTACAGATTTACCTCTGACGTTGGATGGTGTCATTGACGATGGTGACACTGTCCAACTTGACCGTGTTTTAGCATTTTGCGGGCTATAGGCCTTTTAAATTCTATACAAGTTTTTTTTACCTGAATTTCGAGCTTTGTTTAGTTCTTAACTTGATTTATTTTTACATTTTATAGTATTTTACTCTTGAGATTTTTCCTAATTGTTTGGCGCAAATAGTCTCGTTGCTTTGCGCCATAAATCGCCAAACAACCGACACACATCTCACATCTCAGTTTGAGATGGCTTGGTGCTAAGACAGAAACAGTAGAAAAATTCATTCAGGAAGCATTCTTTGCTGATGACTGTGCTCTCATGGTTCAAACTCATGATGTTCTTCAATGCATTGTGGATATATTTTAAGAGGTTTCTCAGCTCTTTGGTCTGAGTATCAGCCATAGTAAAAATTGAAGTCCTATTCCACTCCTCTCCAAAATCCAACATTTCAATCTTCTCTATTTAGATTGATGGAACCCAAATGAACATCATCCAGCAATTCAAATACCTTGAAAGCACTAGCTCCAATGATGGTTCACTAGACAAAGAGATTTAAGTTAGAATTCACAGTGCTAGTCAAGCCCTGAGCAGATTCTTTGTTAGCTTGCTGGAACATTCCAACATCTTTTGGCTTCCAAGATCAAGTTATACAAAGCTGTGGTTCTGTATAGCTGTAAAACATGTACTCCATATGAGAGGCACCTCAAGTAACTGAAACATTTCCACATGTGCTCCCTCATATCAGTTATGGGCATCCATTGGCAAGACAAAGTCACAAACAATGACGTTCTCGACAGGATAACATCACCAACATCAAGGCAACAATCCTGAAAGCTCAATGGATTGGTCGTATGATCAGAATGCCAATCCATCGCTTCCCCACCCAAGTCTTGTATGGAGAGTTGAGAAAAGTAAAACGGAACCATGGACATATCAAGAAGAGATTCAAGAACTGTATCAATCAAAGCCTTCAGAAGTGCAAGATTGCACCTTGCACTCAAGAGCAGTCAGCTCAGAACCAATCCCACTGGGGCAGTTTGACCACAACTGCCAGCAAACACTTCAAGAAGAAGAGATGAAACTGTCTGAAAGCTACGAGAGATCATTGACACAACAGAGCTGTGACAAGTGCTACGATCATGGACTTCCCGTGCTCCCACTGCACACGCCTGAGTGCATCAAGAATCAGTCTCACCAGCAGCATATGACATGTCATATTGCAAGGGATGAATTACTAAAACTTACCTTTAGAAAGCAACAGTGTTTTGTGGGCATCTATTTGCCTTTAGAAAATAGTAGTGTGTTTTATTGTCATCTACTTGCTTTTAATAAAACAGTGTGTTCTATGGTTATCTACTTGCCTTTAGGAAGTACAAGTGGGTTTTATGGTTATCTATTTGTCTTTAGAAAATAGCAGTATATTATGGCTATTATTTGCTTTTTAAAATAGCATTGTGTTTTATGATTAGCTATTTGTCTTGTAAAATAGCAGTATGTTTTAGGGTTATCTACTTACCTCATCGAAAATAACAATGGAATTTATGGTCACCTACTAGCCTTTAGGAAGTACAAGTGTGTTTTATGATTATCTACTCGCCTTCAGGAAATACCAGTGTATTTTATGGTTATCTACATGCCTTTAAGAAATAGCAGTGTGAAACACCTCACTATTATACCTTCAATTTTCAACTTATATTGGTGGTTGTGTGCATTATTTAAATATAACAATGTATAAAGGACAAATCATAATTTTACGTCATAATTATTGTTAAATGTGAATAACAGCGGCTTTTAACGGTATCTGTTGTTTCGCAAAATTTGCAGTGCATACAGGATGGATTTAGATATTTCGATAAGAATATAAAAAAGACAGTTCATCTACTACTAGCTCTAATGAAGCCGTAATGGCGAAAGGTTGGCTGAAATAAAGATTTTTTAAATTGTTATCGGAAGAGTAAAGGCAATTTTTTCAAACAATACGTCTAAATCTCTTCAATAATTCAACTACGAACAAGTAAAATATGTACACAGAGCAAAGAATTGTTTCTTATTTTCGGTTCAATAACACAACATTTTTTTTCTTTTGCTTGAGATTCTGTTAACAATAATGGTTGTTTCGAATGTCGTTGATGTTGACCACTGATTAACGTAGAAGTTAGCACGTCGCTCTTTTTTCGTTATATATATATATGTATTACACAGACGTTTCATATGCATTACGAATAACTTCTGAACGTAAGCAAAGCGAAATTTCATTTTATATGATAAGAAATGATTCAATTCTGTAATATTGCGTAAGTCATCCACCAGGCCAAATTTTTGGTGGGAGGTTTTCCTACAGGAGATTATTTATGCAAATCTTCTCTAAAATATACAGGAAATGTGTAGTGTTTATAAATACTGATTTAAATTAAAAACTAATTTACTTCCGAATACTCTGGAAAAACATTAATTTGTAAAAGTTAAAATGCATGTGGGTGTTGTAAAAACCCTAACTAGATGTTTGTTTTAGAATTTTTGCGCAAATCCACACAAAGGGCCAACTGCGCATAGATATTTTAGATCTGATAACAGTTAATCAACAGCGTTCACCGCCAACTCTTTATCTAACTTTTATCTAACCGATCGTTAGTGTTATAGCGCAGTCATGATGTGGCGGGCGTTTATTGTTAGCCTTGTTTTCGGTAATTAGTCCTACGAAGGTCAACCCTTAAACGGTGGGAAATATAATAGAATATGTACCTCTATAATTGGTGTAACGTATGATGATTTTTTTTTAGTTCAACTTAAAGTTGATCGTGCGCTGAAAGATGTATACCACGTTCCCTACGAACTGTTGTAACGATACTTTTCTTTTAACATAAATTATTGAGTGTGCTTTTTTATTGAGTGAATTTCTACTGTCCTATGTCTGGAAATAGAAAGATGTGGTAAGCCTAGGTTTTATTTTCAGTACATTTTATTTTAACACATGCGTTATCCAGTTTGATTCCTCGAAAATGAATACACTGACGGAACTATTTTTTTTCTCTAAAAACATATGTTATCACTTATTATCATCCTTTTTTACAGATGGTTGCAGTCAGACGTTATATGTTCCACTGATCAGAAAAAAAAGATCATTTTGGAGGTGTTTTTTAAGTTTTACTCTAAAATGATAGAAATGTGTGGCCAGTTTGATGAATAAACCACACAATATATTAACAATTAAAGTATTTTAGGCAAATATTCACGAATACGTATAATAATGAATGTAATGTATAAAGTTATAGTGACTTATAACAAACTGTTTAAATAATTCAAATATTTGTGTGTGCATGCAAACATATCTATCTGTCTTTGTAGTTATTGATATTCAAATATTGTATATGCATATCATCCGAAACTTCAAAAACGGCGCTGAAAATTGTGGTCTTTCATATAGTCAATAACATTCACTTTAAACTTCCTTTCTTCCAGGATCGACTATGAATTCGGCCATACACGTGTGTGATGTGCATATATCATAGATACACATCTCCATGACTTAGAATGTGAATACGTAATTTTAAAGTTTCTGTACTTAGTAATAGGTGTCAGTCGAACAGGATTTGCAAATCCTGAACTGAGTCTATCTCGTTCTTAGGCATAGTCAGAAGAAGTAGCCTATCTGCGTCTGTCTCTATTTAGTTGTAATGATCGATAGTAATAGGCTGCTTTTTAGTGATTGTTTGTTGTGTTTATCATATGTGGAGCTAGAGATACTTGAAACCGTGGTTTCCCTTTCTGTTATAGGACTAATCAAATAACGTGGGCTCCATGCCATTTTAGGAAGTGCTAATTGTTAATGGTTTCAAGTGGAATGAGATTTTGGTCAAATTTTATCTTGTATTCAATGAATAAATTTCTCCTCAGAATTTGCCCGATGTTTGCCTGTTGATTTTGTTAATTAATTTGTGTCGTTTAGTTGCTGAGAAAGCGAAGGGGAAGTGTGACAGTTGATTTTTATCCTTCGGTACCTAGAAAACTAACCTAGAAATATGTTTCAAACTTTACATAAATAGGACTGTCAACATAGACATTTACGTGCTATCATACTTGTGTTGAGAACTTGTATTCCAATGAAATATTATGTATCAGTGTCTTTCACTTGTGGTCGAGTTTGACTTATTACAATTCCTAAATAATAATTACCTGGATCCCGTGTTACTGTGGTATTTTAATTTACCTGTTGTCTTAGAATAGAATATGCGTATATGTATTATAGCTTTAAAAATGTATTTCTTGTTTTAGGTAATCATAACAAAACAGTGCCAACCCTTTATGATTTCAAATCTTATTTCACTATATTTATATACTGGAGTTGTTCTGGAGGACAAGTTTATTTTATATTTTATGTCGTGAAGATTGTTTGTGGTAATGAAATAAGTTTACGATCTGTTTCATTTGTAGTTAGACTGGAATAATAGTTTTACGTATGACGTTTTACTGATGAGGATGATAGTTTGCTTTCAACACAAATTATTAGAATTAAATTAAGACGTTTCGTGATTCCTGTTATATATATATACAAAAAATAAAAAAAACTTGGAAAATTAACTCTTTTCATGCAGTTGTAAATAAAAAGTATTTAAACGAATGTGTTGTTCACAAAGTACTATTTATAGTGTTAGATATGCTGTTGTGTTACATCGCGTTTCAGAAAAAATATCATACAACCAGGAGAAAATTCTACAGTGTGTACTAATAGTTAATGCATGTGATTCGGAATATTTCATTGTAAATTTTTAGGCTTAAGCAGCTGCGTTTACGTCTTTTGGAAATCAATTTGTGTATCACATTATAGGTAGAAATTGTGCTTCGTTCATTCATTATGACATTTAAAAGAAAATTCAAAGATAAAAACATGTGTACATAGTAATTTCTGAATTATATGTATTGACCTTCATTATTCTGTGTATGTTTAAGAATTTACAATTTTTTTCAATTTTGTTTATAATTTCAACCAAGTTCTTGAGACATCTCTAATCCCCAAACATGCTTGAAATATACTTTTTTGAAAAATTTTACTTTAAACGTATTACTCACTAAACTATCGGATCAGGTCGTAAGATTTTTGTCAAAACTCTTCAACGTAACCTGCGCTTTGACGTATGACAAAACTGTAAGATGTTGACATTAGCATGACCGCTGTATTATAATCACATTGTTTGACGACTGAAATTTCCATTCTCTCCTAAATGTAGCTCTTAAATCATTGCTGTATATGATTTAATAAGTGGGCCCGGAGTGGCCAGGTGGTTAGGGCGCTCCACTCGCAATCTGTGGGTCGCGGGTTCGAATCCCCGTCACACCAAGCATGCTCACCCTTTCAGCCGTGGGGGCGTTATAATGTGACGGTCAATCCCACTATTCGTTGTTAAAAAAGTAGCCCAAGAGTTGGCAGAGGGTGCCTTCCCTCTAGTCTTACACTGCTAAATTAGGGACGGCTAGCGCAGATAGCCCTCGTGTAGCTTTGTGTGAAATTAAAATCAAACATAAACAAAAATCAGAATCTCTAAGCATCTGGTTGCCCCTTACGTCTGGGCAACGTTTTTTTATATTGCCCATTTTTATAAAAATCCGAAGATATATGCATCAATCAGTTGTAGGTTTACATTACACTTTTAGTAACATTAAAACAGTTGAACCTAGTTGGCCAAGAGTTATTAACATATTTTCTTTTGTCCTGAGTTATTGTGAAGCGGACGGAGACCGAGCATGATTCAACAGGATTGAACCACCACTGCCGAAAATAGAGACAACGACGAAAATTACCGACTGATCGCCGAAAATAATCGGATCCAACAAAACGTTTCTTGAGTTGAGAAGTATGCCCAGAAGGCCAAAGAAACCCTCGAAAGATTTTAGCCAAATAACGCAGGTCAAAGAAAGGACCTCGATAACTTTCTGTTATTTTGATGCAGGTGTCGTCTATCCGTAGTTATGTTTCTTTATGTAACTATATATATATATATTCTTTTTATCCGGAACTTATCCTACGTTTCACTGAATTATCCTGTGAGTTCAGTCATCTTATACTGTTCTTAAGTTTTGTATAATTTTGCGTATCCTTATTTAGTTGTTCTCGTATTTTCCTTTAGTTTCTATTATGTTTAGTTTAAGCGTTATTTTACTCGAGTTTTTTCTTGTGTTAACATGATTTGTTCATTTTGCCCTGTTATTTTATTTTACTCTGTGTTTATTTAATGTTGTACCTTATGTGATTTGTACTCTTGAATTATGTTCAGTTTAAATGAAATTTAGTGCTATATTTTGGTAATTTATTTATTTTAGTTTTGCTTTCATTTTTGTTTGATTTTAATTGATTGGCTGCTGGAATCTGTTTGTGTCAGTCTCGTTCATCCAAGTCTAAGAGATATTGCATCCATAAAGAGGTAATTAATTGAAACCACGACTAAGTTTAACATTTAAATTCGGCCATTTTATTGTCAATTTTAAAGTTTCGGTTCTGGGGAGGCTTTAGGATAAGGAAGAGAAGTGAGTGCAGCAGCTGGAAACTACCAGATTTTATCCTTCTATACATAGAAGTATAGATATTCTATAGTATATATTTATTTCAATATATTTAGAAATATTTTTAAAACTTTTTCGTACAAGTGTTCTTAATTGAGTAAACGTTCTTGTGAAAATGATGTAAAAACTCATAAACTTCCTTCAATCCCTGCCTCACACTTAAGTTACATACCACAATGGTCATTCCAGAGGACCTGTACTTTCTTGGTTAAGCTGCTTTGTCGTCCTTTCTCTAGGATATTAATCATATTCAAGTGAAAGGATGGTACAGAGGTTTGTACAAGCAAATACAAGCCAGAAATTAGTCTCTCAATAAACATGTATAATGAGAATGATCACTGACATAGATAATCTAGAATTTGGGATATAAGGGTTTTGGCTTGGCTTGATAGCAAAGTGCAGACACAATCGTAACAGTCCACCCCCCAGTGGCACAGCGGTATGTCTGCGGACTTACAACGCTAGAAACCTGTTTTCGATACCAGTGGTGGGCAGAGCACAGATAGCCAAAACAAACAAATGTAACAGTCCTGTGAAGACATGTGCTTCGTCAACTCTAGCAGCCAGAAAAGTTAATCTAGGACTTAGAAGCTGGAAAGATAAAATAACAAGATCCGAACACATTTTGGTTCTCAAATATTTATGAACTAACTTTACTATCTTTTTCTGCAAGACCTTCCATTCGTGGCCTTAATACTTACCTGTTGGGTCTTTTTTTTTAAGTGAAGAAACCACATAACAAAGGGCATGAATTAATCCATTTACACCATCAGAAGAAAAAATAATAATTCTAACATCTTGCTTCTGACAAAGGTAAGGTGGTGTGAAATGTCAAATATAGCTGTAACGATGTCGTGATCAAATTTTGAATCCTTCACTTTGTATTCAGTTTTACGAATGGTTCGAGAAATTGTGCCAAAAAGGATCTGATTGTACATACCTAAGTTAGTACATTTATATTGGAAACCCTCTTTATGTATTTCTGACAATCCATGGACATTTAATGTGATAACCAAACAGGAATACGCTGTTTACATTTAGTTTCATTGAAAATTTTCTGTTACTTTAGTTTAATAAGTACCTTTAGAACCTCACTTCCCTCCTAGAATTTTCTGTTAAGCTACTTTTATCTGGTCCTTCGATGGGTCACAGGTAAGTTTGTGGACTTAATTAAAGCGCTAAAACATGGGTTTCGATTCCTCTCAGTGGAAAGAACGCAGAATAGTTTTTTGTGTAGCTTTATGTTAAAAGCAACTATTACTTGGTTAAGTGTGATTAGATTTTTATTTTACTTAACTTATGAAGTGCCTCTAGTTCTTTTCTGAGATATTATTTCCTTTCTTCACTGCGTTTATAAAGAATTAGAAAAAAACCAAACCAGTAATCAATGTTTGAAGAATATAAGACAAGCCACATTTTGCATCAATGAAAGAGTTTCATAGTTGCTGTAATAATTCCAATGTCATAAATAAAGTGTCATATGTATTTTAACTTGTTAAAAAGTAAACAAAATTTGAGTCTATATTATAAAGCTTTTTTCCCTCGTCATTTAATTTACAGTTAGACTAATTCTTAATAATTGAGTCATTACTGTTAACAAATAATACCATTACTAATATATCTTAGCTGCTGTAACTTTTGCACATGTGTCACTCTGTATTTTGACAGAACCTCATTATATTTAATTGTAATTACTTTATTTGAGTGAATATAATAAACAAATGAATTACTGTTTTTTACATTTTGTTCAGCTTCTTGCAATACTTTAAATAAAACTTTGGCTAACCTAATTTTCTGTTCTGTTTCGCCTTATACTGTTATTGAGCTTTGCAATATTATTTTATTAGATACTTTAACACAAAAACTTTGTAATTAAATGACTTATATATTTGGTATGGTTACTTGATCAGCTGTGATGATCAATAAATCTTACCTTCTAGTTAAAATATATATTTTCATATCTAAGTAATAATCGACGGGCCCGGCATGGCCAGGTGGTTAAGGAGCTCGACTCGCAATCTGAGGGTCGCGAGTTCGAATCCCCGTCACACCAAACATGCTCGTTCTTTCAAAGAGGGAAGGCTGTCAAGTGGGTTGTATCCTTGACGTAAGTGACAGCTTTAGAAAGGATGGCAGAGCAAGATTTTCTATCGGCTCAACGGTCCGCAAGGACTATGGGAAAAATAAAAAAAATCGACGACATCTCAATAGAACTTTTAATCTAATTTGGATGGAGATTTAGCACGTTAATGTTCTACCACCCAACATAGGAAACTCATAAATAAAATATGAAAATCCAACCTCCATAATAGGTGTCAAGTATTAAAATTAAGACTTTGTATAAAATTTGGAGATTTATCTAAAATGTTCCTGGAGAATGATATCTAGAAATAAACAGTATGTTAGTTAATGAATATGCTTAAGAAGACATTAAATATGTTTTACAGAATTAAACCATATTTGATGTGTGATGTGAAGATTGAAAAAAAACTGATGTGTGTTTACAAAGTGTTCAGTTTAGGTCATGGTTCTGTTTTGATAGACAAATAAATTTCAAAGTTACACGGAATGTGTCATGGCAACAGCCATACGCATGTATAACATCTGCTATAAAGATTCTAATTAGAATAGTCAGATCTCTCTTGTGGCAAATGTTGGCGCAAACGAAGGAGGAAGAACGAGTACTTCAGGTGACACTAACTGTTGGAGGTCAGTGTCTGGATTCACTCGTGTAACTTAAATAATGTTGCAATTTCACATGTAATCGTCAAAAAGGAAAATATAGCATAAGTGCGATAATACACATTATAAAAATATAGAAAACTGAAGTGTAGGGTACCATTATGATAACTTTCTTATTCTACTATTATAGAGAAAAGTTAATGTAGCTATGAAGAGATTAACAAGCGGAAGTAATCTCTGAGGTTAGTAAGCATATTCACAGGCTCTTTTGATTTTGCTAGACCAATTCGAAACGATTGACAAACGCTAAATTGAATAAAAAAGACAAGTAAATGGCCACTTTGTTTTCTCGTCTTTGTTACTTTGCTAAGTAGCAAAAATGTGTGAGTTTCTTTGTTTCTTTACACAAATGCGCCACATCCGCCGCGAGTATAGAACACTGAATTCTAGCGTTATAAACACTGAAACTTGCTTCTGAGCCACCGGTTGACTTACGTGTGTGAATGTGTATGTAGGAAGGAGTTAATGGGGCAGTAAGTGACACTGTGCTCTAACGTCTCTGACAGTAGACTTTTCATTACACTGAAGCGAGTTATAGATGTTAGTGTTACGATACAAACCAGAATTTATACAGTGCACATTTTAGTGCCTCTTGTGATACCAGTAATCTTTATAACTGACTTAATCTGTAACGTTCTTTCAGACTTATCATTTCTTTCTCTTTAGTTGGTATTCAAAATTGATTTTTTCGTGACCTCGTCATCATAGTACAAGGACGAAAAGTCGTATAATCATGGGTGCACATTTTAGAATGATATAAGGTCTTAAAACTGATAGAGGTAGTCAAAAGTCAAGTAATATATGCATATAAAACTTGTAGAGTGCTCCAAACTAGTCTTCATATTTTTCTTTCCATTCAGAAGCATATCATACTGAACAATACACTAGCATGTGTTTACATGTTCAGAAACACCTAAGGATTACTTAATCAATTTTAGTTGAATGTTCTATATCATAATATCTGGTTTTTTAGTTAGATTTCAAGAAAAAGAAATTAAGCCCGGGATGGCCGGGTTGTTAGGGCGCTCGACTCGCAATCTGAGGGTCGCGTGTTCGAATCCCCGTCCCATCAAACATGATCGCCCTTTCAGCCGTGGGGGCGTTATAATGAGACGGTCAGTCCCACGATTCGTTAGTAAAAGAGTAGCCGAAGAGTTGGCGGTGGGTGGTGATGACTAGCTGCCTTCCCTCTAGCTAAATTATGGAAGGCTAGCACAGATAGCCCTCATGTAGATTTGCGCGAAATTAAAAGAATTGACCAGTGTTGATGCTTTTTCATATTTTACTGAAGCTCACAAAGAGAAACATACATGTAAAGGTGTAGAAAAACTCTAATTAATTCTGATTGTGTAAAAATAAATCACTAAAATATAAACTAACTTTTGGACCACCCTGTATGTAATATGAAAAGGCGCTGAAAACAAATACGGACAAACGTATGTTTAATTGAATTATTATGTTTACCCAGCCACGCTTTTCTAATAACTGGCACTGGAACTGTCTGTCATTACGATCACTAACACGCATATTCACTTTTAGCAGCATCTTCCTCTTGAAACGTGCTTCCAGGGAAGTCATCACTGAAACCTAACCCACAATATTTGTTTTTATTCTTTATGCCAAATGCTAATGTAAGGTCACTGCTATATATATACTTTTAGATATTACAGACTTAAATAAAAAAACACCACATGCGACGAGATCTGAGTTTTGTGTATATAGTACAACCCCTTAAAATGAATCTATATATTATCATGTGCGTCATTATCTCCATATTTGTAATGAAACTAATCACTGTGTAGATTTCTATGTTACAATCAATAATCAAGTAACGTGGCTTGCATAAAGTATGTGATTTTTTTGTGAATTACGATAATGGGTCAGCCTTTATCTTCCTGCCATTATTCTGGTTTGGTTTGTTTTGAATTGCGCGTATAGCTACATAACGGCTATCTGCGCTAGCCCTCCCTAATTTAACAGTGAAAGACTAGAGAGAAAGCAGCTATTCATTACTACCCGCCGCCAACTCTTGGGCTACTCTTTTACTGTTTTTATTATTCTGAGTATAATATTTTATCATTTTTAACAGTAAATAACACATTGATTTACCTGATACTCAATGATAATTTTAATTTCTGGAATAAAATATAATTGTCCAATTGAAATTGAATTTTTCAAATTCATCGCCATTTTAAGTGCACAGGGCTAAACTGCAAGTTCAGAGACCCATAGAATCCATGTGCAGCTGTCCCTAATTTTGAACTATTGACTAGTGGGAGGGTAGCCAGACAGGAATACCTGCCGCCAAAATATCTTTCTCAGTCTCTTTGAACCGATAAACGGGATTGACTGTCACTTTTATAACGCGTCAACATGTGCAAATGTTGGGATTATTCAGCAGCATCACGTCTCAAACACTGGACCTTTCGATCAGCAATCCAACACGCTAACCACTACGCCATTATCTGTCCGAGTTGTGCAACTACCAATGTATCGATTCTTGTTCCATTATCTCATTCTATTCACGGTACGTGTTTGTAAATTGGTTTGTTAGTCCGGTGCTATTCCCACAGTTTGAGATCTAGCATGACCAGATTTGACATATAGACTCGGGGTTGCTATATGGCGTAGCCCTCATACCAAAAGGGAGCCAATGGGGGTTAACGCGCGCTCGAAAGATCACCCAGGTCTGTTAGTAGGCTCTCAAGGTCGTTGAACCCGAATCTGGCATTGGATTTTATGTTACTGCCCCCTCCCCTCTCGGGAATGTTTGAAACTATATTCATACCCACACTCACAAACTAGCAGGACCAAACGCGACACACACGTGTTAAAGTACTACGGGTAGGTTTTTTAACAGGGTTTGTTTAAGTTACGAACCACCGTAGGAGTAACTAGAGAAAATGGAGGAGCTTGGTCAGTACATTGGGGTTTCATGAGGGGGCCGTTGAATACCGCAGCGGAGAGCGTGTATTTTATGCTAGCCTTATGCTGTTTTGATGCATCTGCAGATAGTTTCTTATAAAGTTTCACGCAATATATTCTTATATATATTTGTTTAGTAAAGAAACACAGACATTTAAATTTTAGTCATCTGTCTTTACTGTGATTAACAGACTGTTCGTTTTTTTAATCGTAATGTCAGCCTCAAAAGACCGTACGCATGAGCGAACCCATATTTCAGTTGGAACATTAAATTCTTAAGTTAATTTTATTATTTATTTATTGAAGGCTTTTTGTTAAGTTAAGCACAAAGCTACACAATTGGCTATCTATGCTCTGCCTACCACGGGTATCGAAACCCAGATTCTAGCGTTGTAAGTCCGCAGGCATACCGCTGTGCTACTGGAGGCTTTTTATTGAAGATTGACTGAATATAAATAAATTTACATTAAGTGTTGAATAGAACTTTTAGTTTAGTTACGTATAGACGAGTGTGGTATAGTGGTTAGCATGCTCAGACTGTGAATCCGAGAATTAATGTCTAGTGACTTGTTGCTGCAAGAAAACGCTCTCCACACTTTGGAGCTGTGGGTGCGATATATAAGAGTGACAGTAAAGTCCCATTATTCAGTCAGACGTGAGTAGCTCAAGAGTTGACGATGGTTTCTGATAATCAGCTCCCTTTGATTTAAGATGTCAGTTTAAAATGAGGAACAGTTATGTGTAGTTTTACTTGAAAATTCTGTGACAAATGAACGAAGTTTTCCTAATGGTCTGTGATAAATTTAACTTGGAGCTATTTGAGGACTACTCTGTATATAAGGTATTCACATTTATCGGAATGTAAATGTAGCTGTCAAACGAAACCCGATTATGCTTTACCTAATGAGTGCTTGCTTACTACACGTGCTGTAATTTTTCAGTAGTTTAGTAAATTCACATAAGTAACTTAGTTTGCCTCCTATATTTTTTTTACTCCCTTTTATAACATATCTATAACCAAAAGCTTTTGCCATACACAAAAGTCTGTTATAAAGTTGTGATTATGAATGGCGAGAAGTGTTCTTATATGAGCAGAGGTTTAATAAGGGGCTGGATATATTTTTACGAAAAAATAATTCCAATTGGCGGCCAGACTACAATTTCAGAGAACTGTTCGTGTTTTTGTTATTATTTTCTGCCCTAATAAAATTTTCTTTGTAAAACTAGCACTTTTTGTAACAGTAACGATAATTCATACCAAACATAGTAATTAATTAGGCTTTTTTGAAAAGACAGAACACTTCATAAATACTATTACAAAACCTGATTATATACTAACCCAGCTTTCTGAAGATACAGTATACTCCCTTCTTGTATGATAATATATAATTACTTCTAATTCCTCATAAACATAAGGGTACATAAATATTAAGTTAAATCCTTGTAGCGTGTTTTCGGTTTTTGAAACATTATAAAAGGGAATTTTCATTTTTTTTCTTTCCGAGATAATTTGCCCCCCAGTGGCACAGCGGTATGCATGCGGACTTACAACACTAGAATTCGGGTTTCGATACTCATGGTGGGCAGAGCACAGATAGCCGATTGTGTAGCTTTGTGCTTAATTAGAAACTAAACAAACAAAGCACTGTAGCCCTCCAGTGGCACAGCGGTATGTCTGCGGACTTACAACACTCGAATCCGGGTTTCGATATCCGTGGTGGGCAGAGCACAGATAGCCCATTCATTGTGTAGCTTTGTGCTTAATTACAAACAAACCGAGATAATTTCTGCTGTCAAATGAATCAGTATGAAGCAGTATTCTACTATTTTGATTGAAAAATTGGTTTAATAACATCATCAGTTGAAAAAAACATTTACAACAAAAACCTGAAGTTATTTTTCTCAATGTACGGAGAGTTCTTTAGCTGAGTCGAATTATAACTTGCTAAAATACTTAGCCTACTATATAAAAAACATTAATATATATATTTCAATTTCACAAGTTGTTTCGTTCGGCTTTTTTCATTTATTTATGTTGTTTTATTAATCAAATATGAGGCTTGTTGTGAAGAACAATCTTTCTTGAACTTTGTCTACAATATTAGCCTGGTAATCAGCACAGCTACCACTGTACATAAAACTATATGGCACGACTACCACTATACACTAAAGACTAAATGGTAATCAACACGGTTATCACTGTATACTGAAGACCATATAGCACAGCTTTCACTGTACACTGAAAACCAGATGGTAATCAATATTGCTATCACTGTACATTGAAAATGACATGGTAAGTAACACTGCTTTCATTGTACACTGAAAACCATATGGTAATCAATATTGCTATCACTGTACACCGAAACCATATGGTAATCAACACAGCTATCACTGTACACTAAAAACCATATGGTAATCGATATTGCTATCACTGTACACCGATATCATATGGTAATCAATATTGCTATCACTGTACACCGAAAACCAAATGATTATCAACACGGCTGTCACTGTACATGAAACCATATGGTAATCAATATTGCTATCACTGTACACCGATACCTTATGGTAATCAACACGGCTATCATTCTACACTGAAACCATATGGTAATCAACACGGCTATCACTGTACATGAAACTATATGGT
Source organism: Limulus polyphemus (assembly GCF_000517525.1). NCBI lineage: Eukaryota > Metazoa > Arthropoda > Merostomata > Xiphosura > Limulidae > Limulus > Limulus polyphemus. The sequence goes on from NW_013666393.1 coordinate 117,989, forward strand.
AATCAACACAGCCATCACTGTACACTGAAAACCATATGGTAATCAATATTGGTATCACTGTATACCGAAACCATATGGTAATCAACACGGCTATCACTGTACACTAAAAACCATATGGTAATCAATATTGCTATCACTGTACACTGAAAACGATATATTAATCAACACGGCTATCACTGTACACCGAAAACGATATATTAATCAACACGGCTATCACTGTACACCGAAAACGATATATTAATCAACACGGCTATTAATGTACATTGAAACCACATGGTAATCAACACGGCTATCACTGTACACCGAAACCATATGGTAATCAACACGTCTATCATTGTGCACTTTTTCTTTGTCTGTTTCATATGGTATATATATCTATATATGTTTCTATAGATATGATTGGACATCTGTATGTTTCTTTCTGCTTCCCAAGCCTATATGTATGAGCTTAGCAACAGATTTTGATCTTTATTGTGTATATGAATGAATATGTTTATTTCCACTTTATTTTTTATGAACTAACAACCTGAATGTGATACGAAATTGGAAGAAACTGAACATTATATCAACGTGACATGTGATAGTTGTCAAACTTCAGGATTTTAGAAGTTGTTATAAGAATAAAGTGAAGACATCTTTTGATAATATATCGTATCCGAAACTTTATGTTTTAAATAAAATGAAAAGCATAAGTACAAAACGGTTTGAGTGTAAAGCTTACCAACTGTGTCAATAGTAGACTTTATTTATGTGTGTTTCCATACATATGTATGTGTACTTTTCTTTCTGTCCTGTATGTGTGTCTATAAAATTCACTAGTTTACTTCCATATTTGTTATCAATATATCAATCTCTATCAGGAATGATATTAATATTGATAGTTGTGCATGTTAATTACGGAAAGTGACATTTTATACTAACTTAACTTCACACCATTACGAATTTGATAAAATATTGACGGATCATGTAGTGATCCGGCATTACTTGACATATTACTATGCCACATGTAATATTGGACAGCACGGTTTAATTTCATATCTAGAACATAAAAACCAGCAACCGTATATTCTATATTGTTTTCGGTGAACGGTGATACCTATGTTAATTACCATATGGTTTTTAGTATACAGTGATAGCTGTGTTGATTACCATATAGTTTCAGTGTACAGTGATAGCTGTGTTGATTACCCTATGGTTTCATGTACAGTGATAGCAATATTGATTACCATATGGTATCGGTGTACAGTGATAGCAATATTGATTACCATATGGTTTTCAGTGAACAGTGATAGCTGTGTAGATTACCATATGGTTTCCATACAGATGGCCAATCATATCTATAGAAACATATATAGATATATACCATATGAAACAGACAAAGAAACATACAGATGTCCAATCGTATCTATAGGAACATATATAGATATATACCATATGAAACAGACAAAGAAACATACAGATAGCTAATCATATCTATAGAAACATATATAGATATGTACCATATGAAACATACAGATGTCCAATCATATCTATAGAAT
>NW_013666393.1:120209-136313 GCF_000517525.1 Limulus polyphemus
ACATACAGATGTCCAATCATATCTATAGAAACATATATAGATATATATACCATATGAAACAGACAAAGAAACATACAGATGTCCAATCATATCTATAGAAACATATATAGATATATATCATATGAAACAGACAAAGTAACATACAGATGCCCAATCATATCTATAGAAACATATATAGATATGTATCATATGAAACAGACAAAGAAACATACAGATGTCCAATCGTATCTATAGAAACATATATAGATATATATATACCATATGAAACAGACAAAGAAACATACAGATGTCCAATCGTATCTATAGAAACATATATAGATATATATCATATGAAACAGACAAAGAATTATACAGATGGCTAATCATATCTATAGAAACATATATAGATATATATCATATGAAACAGACAAAGAATTATACAGATGGCTAATCGTATCTATAGGAACATACATAGATATATACCATATGAAACAGACAAAGAAACATACATATTTCCAATCATATCTATAGAAACATATATAGATATATATACCATATGAAACAGACAAAGAAACATACAGATGTTCAATTATATCTATAGACACATATATAGATATATACCATATGAAACAGTCAAAGAAACTTACAGATGTCCATTTGTATCTATAGAAACATATATAGATATATACCATATGAAACAGACAAAGAAACAAGTAAACCATTTTTGAAATATAATAATTTGTCATATCTGAATTCTAAATATGTATCGACACCTACAGACAGACTAACGTCAGATACGGCAAACGCATGATTCCATCAGTCGTCTCAGAAATCTCCCAACAAATAAAGAGAAAAACATTATTTTAATCTTTTACGAATCTTTCCCTGAATAAAGAATAAGTCAATGCAAAGTTATGTTAAACATTTAAAACAAACGATATTAGAATCCAGTTGCCAAGGGCAATGTGCATGGTTGCGTATTAATTCAATCACTCAGAACAAGTATAATACTTGGAGTACTTTAGAACCAGTTATTCAGACCAACAGCAATATGTAGAGTTGTTTATTAATTCGACCATTCAAAACAAGTAGAGGACGTGAAGTGCTTTAGAACCCAGTTCTACAGACCAACAGCAATATGTACAGTTGTTTATTAATTCAACCATTCAAAACAAGTAGAAGTCGTGAAGTGCTTTGGAACCCAGTTCTACAGACCAACAGCAATATGTACAGTTGTTTATTAATTCAACCATTCAAAACAATAGAAGACGTGAAGTGCTTTGGAACCCAGTTCTACAGACCAACAGCAATATGTACAGTTGTTTATTAGTTCAACCAATCAAAACAAGTAGAAGACGTGAAGTGCTTTAAAACCCAGTTCTACAGACCAACAGCAATATGTAGAGTTGTTTATTAGTTCAACCAATGAAAACCAATAGAAGACGTGAAGTGCTTTAGAACCCAGTTCTTCAGACCAACAGCAATATGTACAGTTGTTTATTAATTCAACCAATCAAAACAAGTAGAAGACGTGAAGTGCTTTAGAAATTATCAATAGCAACGTCCTTTTCTAGCAAATCACATGTTATGTTAATTAACAGCCAGGTGTTTTACAGAAAATGTTAACAACTGAAAAGGTTTTTACTAATATACACATACCTCCCAGTGGCACAGCGGCATGTCTGCGGACTTACAACCCTAGAAATAGGGTTTCGGTACCCGTGGTGGATTGAGCACAGATAGCCCTTTGTGAAGCTTTGTGCTTAACTACAACCAAACTAATATACATCTACAATACTTTATTTGAACAACATATATTACGATTCTTTTTAATTAAAGCAAAAGTTTTGTTTGTTTGTAATTAAGCACAAGGCTAGGCAATGGGCTATCTGTGCTCAGCCCACCACGGAAAAGACATTACAATCTTCTTCCTCATACATTTTCTGTAGACTGAAATTAATGTAAAAAATGAAGATTGTTCAATAATAGTCAATTTTTTTTATAGAAATTTCCCAAAAACAAAAACCTAGATATTACCTCTTTTACCTTTATTTACAGGCAAGTTAAAAGTTGATTTTTTTTGTTTGTAAATATTCATTATTTGAAAGAGCAGAGTACATGAAAAATACGACTTAATTATTTAACGTACTTCATTATTTACTTTAAGTCGACAGCTTACAGGTTAGGTAGTAATACCGTATTTTAACCTTAATCATAATTGCAAATATACTGAGAAAATGAAGATAAAACTCATGTAAAACACAAAAATCGAGAATTCAGTTTTTTGGTCTTCAGAAAACGAGAAGTTTTAAACCTTGATGTTATTCAGAGCTTTATACAGAGCTTTGTTAAAATTATACAGAGCTCTGATTTTATTTATTTATTGCAGTTTTTATGAAGTATCTTATGATATACATATGTTGTTTAGATGGTAATAATATACCAATAAGTTATATATTTAGAGGGATACCACACAAAATTGATATTTATTACATTTACAAAAATTGTTTTTAATACAACGCTATGACATAACTATAAACCCATACACATTTATACGTATATATAATAATATAACTTTTGACTATAATTTATGCTTATATAGAAAATTAGTATCAACCAAATGTGATAAAATGTAGTACTCATGATTTTGAAACTGATAAAGTTAGGAAAAGTAAGAAGACTTTGAAGAAACTTCATCGCGAAAGCCGAATGACATTTTCTGTTCTTGTTCGTTACACTTTTTTTCCTAATAGTGCAACAGTCTTAAAAACTCTAAATGCTATATAGAATAAATCCAGGAATTAAAACAGCATTAATTTACAGACCAGCTGTCTACACTCTGTACATTCACTCCCATTATAGCAATGTAAGAACACTAGCCATTAACTGGGTTAAATATCTTTTTTCAAACAAACGAATCAAAAACAGGAACAGTTGAACTAAATAAATGCTAAAAACATAGTATTGTAAACACTATTAACCATGCGTTTTTTTTGCGAAACCCAAAAACTTGAGTTTTATATTGTTAAGTTTTACATCACTGTCTCACCAGAAGACTACAAAAATATCAAGATGTTTTCTCATTTCAACATTGGAGGTCACTTTAACTACATGTTTAATATTTTCCAGCGTTATGGAGAATAATTATTGGAACCAAAACGTACAATTTATTGAAATGTCGATGATACAGGAGTAGTTTTGTTCTTCGACCGAAAGGGAAAACGTCGTACTTTACTCGAAGCACTAGTGCTAACTTCATCAATAAATTTTTCGCTTCGTTTTACCATACGTTTCGAACGTTGTCTCCACCTACAAGCAATTAGAAATGTAGTGAAGAATACAAGTGCGACAGCTGATATGACAGCACCAATAATGAGGTTCCTTATAGTGAGCTCATGAAGTTTTTCATCGTCTGAACCACTGATATTATTTTTATTTTTCTCGGGTCCTTTTTTTGAATTTTTCTTAGAACTCTTGGATACGTTGGGAATGGTCGTAAGATCCTCAAAAGACGATAACTCCTCCAGTTGTGTGCTTCTGTCTTTAGGGTCATGAGGTGGGGCTTGAGTAGCAGTAGCAGTAGTTGTCCGACTTACTTTACTTATAACAGTAATATTATCTTCAAAACTGAACACTTTGGAAGTAGATTTATCCTTTTCTTCAACTTCGTCAGGAAAAACAATCATTCTTGCGTTATGTACTGGGCGAATAGAACGTTCTGGAACCATTTCTTCTTGAAAGATACTTGGCCATTTTCTCCTGAACCTCTCTGCGTGTCCCTCCTGAGGCTGCATAAATAAAGTCAAAAAGTGGTCTAATTGCTTTTCCACTTCATGTTTCGGACCGTCTAGTGACTTGCTAGATCCAGTAGATCGAATATGATCATCAAGTGCGAAATTATCTATTGGAAATCTATCATAGCCTTTACTTTTATCTGTTTTTTGGTCAACAAGTTCATTGAAATGACGAATTCCTTCATAAAAAGGCAGCTGATGGTTTGATAAAGTAGTTTCTATTTGGATAGCAAAGTCTGAAAAGCTCCTATTTCTTGGGGGGACTGTCCCTTCTGACATGTCCAGAAAAGGGTTATGGCTATCTTGATTAGTAAACTCACTAATGTGTAGTTTCCTGTTTAAATTTAAGCCACGAGGTATGGGAATAGTCGTGCTAAACTCTTGTTGGACTAACTTCTCCTTTCGAACCTGGCCAGTCTTGGGAAATTGTTTAGCAGTGTTCTTCATCCAAGGCAACGGGGTAGCGGCAGATGTCTCATCACGCGTGGATAAAGGTGGTCGAGGAAAAGCTGCACTTCTATAAGCAACTGTCACTATCGACAACAGCCAGCAAATGTACATCATAATCAAAATGAGGAGCAAATCACCCTGAAATAAAGAAACAAGAAAAATATTGAGATACATATTTAAAACAATACATAAAGATTCCACATAAGTAAAGCAGTAAAACATACCAAACCAGCCGAAATAACTTGACGTAAGCTACTGAGCAAAGGAATAAGAAAAGTAATCAAAATAACAAGAGGAAACATATTATGTTGATATCCTAGCATCTTAAGAAACCATCTCGAACAATTCTTGCAAGTGTCAATTACAGTTCAACAGAAAGTCTACCTGAATTCGTTATGACCTATAGAAAATAATTTATCATACTGCCCATCACTCTTCTGTTATGCTCTCCCGCGTTCTTTCGTAGCTAATCAACATACTTTTATCTGTAATCACGAAGCTTAGGGGCGTTGTCATAACTTACACTACAGTCTTGACTCACGGATCTATACACTGGCGTCTAGAGGCCACGTGCATCTTTCGTCTGGTATGTCATTCACCCCTTGCCACTGTCAGTAAGACAACCAGTCCTTTATCTTTAGTGGCTTGAGGTGCAGGCAACTTTTGTACCGTGAAAACTCATCTCTACAGAACCTCATGATACACAGTTAACAATAATTCAGACTCGGATTGGCTGTTTATGAAACCGGAAACCTATATGGGTACGAACTTTCGTAACTGGAAAGGAAGAGCAGAGTTGACAGTTTCTCAATGTTGGTTTGCTTCATTTATCTTATGTAACACCCAAGAATCGCAAGTTGTTGTAAAGCTTAGCTAGTCAAAATTACAGAAAGGGAAAAGTCTCTTGAATTTACTTTAGAAATCCCCCAAACTTTAACTTGTTTTGGTCGCTAAGAAATTAATAAAAGAAAAGCGTAATAAAGATACTGATTATGTCTCCCTTGGGGCAACTAACTAGGGCAGTATCTAAGAAACAACTTGTGAGAATAAAAGAAATACTTGTTCTAATACTATACAAAAAGTCACAATTTTAGAAAAACTCTTGATAATCTACAGATAGATGAAAGTGCAGAAAAACTAACTAAAAAGGTCTGATGGCCTATTTTAAAGAAGTAACAGAGAACCCAAACAACAATCGAACACACATACATGCCTCTCAGTGGCTTAGAGGTAAATCTAACCGCTCATATCGCTAAAAACTGGGTTTCGATATTTGTGATTGACACAGCACAGATAGCCCATTGTGTAGCTCAGTGTTTAATAACAAAGAAACAAGCTAACACACACATATATATATACAACATTTTTATTAATGTTTTTCTTCCAAATAATACAAAATACACCCTGTATAGTTTGGAGTTATAAGTATATGTATGTGCACACATACATGATCGGACTTCAAAGTTGGTGGCACTGACACTCTACACTGGTTTATCACTACATTTAATTTAATTGATGAACCAGTGAGTAGTATCACAGATAATCTAAAATAGTACTATACAGAATACCATGATCAAGGAGTTTTTTTCCAAATTTATTAGGATCGGTTTCAAACAACAGTATATCTTAACTTGACTGTGTTAGATGTAGTTCTTCACAGATATGAAGAAGATATTGAATAGCTGATGTTGTGTCCTGCACCTAAAGATAATGCCCTTGTGACCAGCACTTAAAATAATGCCCCTTATGCTCGCCACTTAATATTATGCCACTTATGTTTCTTACATAATATCTTTAGTATCAAATGCTTTCACAACTAGCATAACTCAAAAAAGCAGATATGGGAAAGAAATTGAATACACAGAGAAAGTGCCGTAAACAGCAAAAGTCAAGTAAACTAAGGGTACCTTGTTATACAATACATGTATAAATGTCGGCCAAATTGTTAGTGTGGAGTCATGTATGAATTCTGAGAATGATGACCAAATTTCACTGTTTGGGCTGGCAAGACTAGCCCAAGAGGTTTGTAATTTGACCAAATTGACAAATAGGTCTTTATAAGATCGCCCACCACCTAAATTTTGTGTACCCAAACATACAATTAAGAATAGAAGTAGGAGAAAACAGAACTCTGCAGTCAAAATGGCCATCTTACCGCTACAGTATATAAAGAACCCCCCACACACAGACAGGTATTTGCATTATAAATCCAACCATTCACAGGCTTTTAAATGATGAATTATTGTTAAATGTTTGACAGAACCATAGAAACATGCACTGGAGATAAAACTGAAGAAGAATGTCACTTCATGGAATAAGGTTTTAAAAACAATGATTACTCTACCATTTCTTCTTAACATCCAAGAAAAATAAGAGTTCAAAGCTACAACAACTAGGCCAACACAAAATCTAAAATGTCTTTATTATACATCCCTAAATTAGGTGGGATACTAAAGAAGTTTTGCAACAAGCTGAACATAACAGTTTATTTCAAAGGTGGAAAACGCTCCAAAACACCCTAATAAAAATTAAAGGAAACATCAACAAGTTAAAACAAAAAATAATAACTATAAGAACTCAACTAGATTGACACAGCTGGAAAAGTCAGCAATGGAAGAACATAATTACAAATTAGCCCACATCATAACTTGAAACCAGCATTAAGTTCTGCTAGTCTTTTTAGAACAGGTTTGTGCTGCAGTACCATATTACCTGGACCTGAACAATTCAGACCCAGTAGCTCTCAGCGACTACACCGTAGGAAGATGTAATGGGAGAAGGCGATCTTAACTCAATACATCATAAATTTTAACAGTAGAAAAATAATGAAAATGACATAACTCCACCCCCTCTTATAAACAGGTATAATATGATAATCATTATTGATAATACTTCCGCCAATATTTACGTTAATGGGTCACAAGATATCTTGGGCATTGTAGTTGTAACCCCATCCTTTACTCATTTTAACTTCAAACTTCCATGTTCATGAAAACAATTGGGGGACCATAACCCCATTTATCTCTAAACAGTACAAGTAATACAAATCATTTTGTAAATGTAAAATGATGTAGGGATGGCAGTGCCAAAATAGATGCAAGCATGAATATAGGGATGATACAACTATACGTAGATCATCCATACATAACTTTCAATATTACAATTTAATGTTAAACTGTAAAATGCACGAGTATAAAATGATTACGAGATCGGGCAATTCGACCGACCTTGCAGCGAGAGTCTGTAATAGTCTGTAATAATCAAGACATGTTTTGATTCAACTTGATTTTCCTTGTGCGTAAGTCTTAGGCTCTTAGTTACACTACATTTATGCCTACATTGTATGACCATGATATTATGGTAGACAAACTCAGAGCCGAATTAAAGGCAGAGCAAACAGGACAGCTGCCCATGGCCCCCAAGAAGTTAAAAATAAAACTATAAGAAAATTAAAAATATATATATAAATATAAATAGGTATGGTAAAACATAAACATAAAAATATAGTAATTATAAAAAAGTTAAAACTTTTCAAGTCTATGAATGCCATTGTTTTTGAGTCTAATATTTTTGATAACATTGTATACTGGTTCTTAGTTTTACTTCTTTTACCCCATTTAGATCTTTGGGAAAAAAAATCTCTGAAATTTGGGCGAAGTACATCGTATGGGTAGTAGCATACTATCTGAAAAGTATAAAAGTACCAAAAAGGGCCTCTAAAATGAACCTCTGCCTTGGGCCCCTTTTTCTTAAGTTCGGCTCTAGACAAACTGAATACCAATAGTCAGGAATACATAACTTCTAACTGCAGTAATATTAAAGTTAAGTATGCATTTTACAGTGTAATATTAAATTTTAATATTGAAAGTCACGTAGGGATGATCTACGTATAGCTGTATCATCCCTATATTCTTGTTTGTATTATTTTTGACAGTGCCTTCCCTACATCATTTTACGTTTACGAAAAAATGTTTGTTACTTCTTTTGTGACATTCTCCCCTGACTTAAAGTTAGTGTATTCTATGAATGTGTGCAATAAAATTTCATATTATGTATGCTGATTTTTTTTACTCCTTTATTTAATACACAATATAGGGGCTGACTCCCTAAAGACATCGATTGTATAATGTACAAAGCATTGAGTATTCTACATGTTACAGTCATCTAATGTTCGTCTATTATTGGCTGGTAATTCCTGTTTCACCTTAAGCTTCTTAAAGGAACAACGTTTTTCTGTAATTATAACATCGTTTACACTAGAATTATGATTAAAAGATTACTACTGGTTAGTACGACTAAGCGTTGACATATTGCACTACCCAAAAATACATAAAGTGGATTTAGGTTTAAACTAACGTTAGTGATAAAGTAACTGTAGAGTTATCACGACTGAAACAACAAGAAGAAAGGTGAACAGTTTGGTGGATTGGTCACTTTCTGGTTTGGTATCTTAGCAATGGTTTGTTGTTTTGTTTTGGGGCTTGTGGGATAGAGAAACAAATGAAAGTGAGTAGCAATCATCTTTTAAAGCAAAGCACTTTGTCATTGTTGATTTTTAGCGTGAATAGTTGTATTATGCTTGTTGAGTATCTTGGCCATCCTACATGTAGAGTCTACCGACTCTATGATATGTAATAACCATTCTCGGACCGCAAAATACAATGTTTCTCTGAAATAAATCAGGAACTGTTTTACAATAAATTAGATACCATCCTATGTAGCATTCGGTCTTCATTTTAACATTACAAGAATTAAAAAATAGCTCTGACGAAATATCTTATGCAATATCCAATGGAAAACACATCACCTTATAAAATTATTAAATAGAACATTAATGACTGGAAATTACCCCCGCAAAATACAGACTTTAATCCGCTAGAAACGCCGATAACGATGTATATTTGTATGTTTATGTTTATTTGTAATTAAGCACAAAGCTACACAGTGGGTTATCTGTGCTCTGCCCACCACTGGCATCGAAACCCGGATTCTAGCGTTACAAGTCCGCAGACACACAGCTGTGCCACTGGGGGTGGTGTATTTGTAAATTCGAACACTTTTTTACTCCCGCTAGGTTTAGTTTTAACCTTTGCTATAAATTTGTTAAATAACCCCCCCTTAACGCCAAATCATGCAACTTAATAAGTCGATGACATAACGATATGATTGCACATCTCGCAACCTCCCCCCCCCCAATGTGCAGTTAATAGAATCCAGATTTCTCTCAAACAAATCATAGTAGGTGTAATAAAAAAATTAGGTGATCATTTCCCAATAAAGATTTAAACAAAGAATTGACAGATTAATGAAAGCCATACAAAAGGTATATGAAAAACCCATCACCTTCATGAATTCAAGTACATTGATATTACTTTCAATAACAAGTTTACCTAGAAGTCACACTTCAGTGAAATTTCATTAAAACATGCGTGTATTAATTAATCACCCACGATATAGTGGACACCGCGTACAAAGTTCTAGAACTTTCTCTCTCCTACTTATATATAAAGTTTTCATTAGACCATTAATGTACGATAACTTTCAGCATGTCCGACAATACTGTTACGTATCTGCTCGTTTGATAATTTCACGTAAAAAATTATTTCCGAGAAACTTCAGCGATACAAGTCATTTCTTAATTAAAACTAGTTTATTATTTCTCGTTACAAACTTTGTAATACGCTTAATTTCCACAGTCACTTTAAGCTTAACTACTTTTATAAACACACGCTATAATTCACAGCGATTCACACACTTTACTTACGGTGCCTACTGCTTGCTTGACTCGATTATCTCAATTATCTCTCTTCAATCTATATCCGGCTTATATACTAAAAAAAGAGGGCGTCTAGCAAACGCTGGGACATTCGTGAGGTTGCCCGCTAAGATACGATCCTTCTAGAAACTCCAGCGCACATGCTCCCAGCGTCGCGTGACTTCAGCTGTCGTCACAATATCTTCAATAAAGTACAAACATTTCAAAACCGTACGCTACCTATGACTCTTCACTTCCCTTGTTACAGGCTATGTGAAGAGAGTTTTGACTATCCTCTGAGTTACAAATAAATTCATCAAATTAGCTTCTAAATTCTACAAAAAACCTTCAAACGGAAATCCTCCCTCAGCACAATTTTCTAACATAGCAGCCACCCCTCTTCTTATGGCTAAAATATGCTAGCATCTAATCATTGCATGTTATTAACAGTTTTAGGTTTTCTTTCTGATGTATGTGTTTTTCACTTTTCACTAAAGTGGAATTCTTGATTTTTGTAATTTCTTAAAAATCTGTATTTTAGCTTTCATTTCAGCTTAGGCACTGGCCGGGTAAGTTTTTTTTTTTTTTTACACTCGCCTAGTAAAAGTGGGATTTTCTTGGAACACTCCCTCCCCCCTTCCACACATCAATTTTTTTTCAGTGGTCCTAGCCGTTTGCTATTATTGTCATAACCATTGACGACTAACTTTGTCTCGACATCAGACATAATCTTGAGCTTGTCTCCTTTGCTCGTCCAGACGTGGTTCAGTTCGAGTGTTTCATTCAAGGTTCTTTCGGTGTAAATTAATATATACATACTATGATATTCATATATTTATATCATTCTTTCTACAGTTATTTCTTATTTTGTTTTATTTATTTATTTTTTTCTTCGTGCTGTAATATCCACGAGCGGGGCGAAGGGAAATGTTTAATGTCCGAACATCCGGAGTTTAAATTTCCAAATTCTTACCAAGAAGATATTACAGCTCAAGTAAACTGTCATTCCCCAGTAATCAGTACTAGCCTATATATATACAGTATCTTCTTGCGAAATGTGGGTCTTTCTGTCACTAAGAAAATTAAGCAAGCACTATAACATAGTGTCTCAACCCACTCTCATACTGTCTACAGGATCACGTTCCACAAAACCAGAAAGATGATCTTTTTTTGTTGTTGTTGTTTAAACTCTCATCAGCTAGCTGTATACACTCTCCAAGTTTACCCTCAGCATGATTGAATTAATACAGATAATTCGTATCTTGTAACGCACGTGTATACTGTCCATCATTAAGATGAATATTAAATTTATTCAATGTTTGTTTTCTCAGATTTTTGTCATTACGGCTCCATCAGAACAACAAAAGTAATGTATTTCAGCAACACTGAATCAAATAATATAAGCGGCTTTGTAAGCCTATCCAGGCATTCAAAATAACGGTAAAATGAGACGTTTCTTCCCTTTCTGGCAAATATGCGTGTTTGTTTACATAAGATTGCCATAAGATGGAATCACTATAGATAGACACTGCTGCCTGTCTTTCTTGTTGTGGAAGTATATTCTTTAACTGAATTTTTAACACGTCTATTAAGTTAGATAAATTTAGTAATGGTATGAAAACAAGTGCCTAGGCATACACTAATTAGTAATACGTGACGTATTCAACATTTTTGGAAATAGATAATAGAATACCACATAATGTATTACAAATGTGAAATTCTTGGTTATGAATTAACATTTATAAAATACAGATTCTTTTGTTCCTTGAAATTTCAAAAAACTCTCTCTGTTTCTGTTCTAACGTTTTTAGGAATTCTACAGAAATACCTCTTTCAGGTTTTTATGTTCCACTACAGTAGTATCACATTGTTGGATGACATTCACGTGTTTTGGAATCTTCAAATGTACTTCTCGTTCGGTTTCTCCCATGTAGAACTTGTTATGTTTCTTTCGTGATATTTTCTCTCCTACGTAGAATTTATGTTCCTTGCGTAATATTTTCTGTCCTACGTAAAATTTATGTTCCTTGTGCGACATTTTTCTCTCCTATGTAGAATTTATATTTCTTGCGTAATATTTTCTATTCTACGTAGAATTTATGTTCCTTGCGTGATATTTTTCTGTCCTACGTAAAATTTATATTCCTTGTGTGATATTGTCTCTCCTACGTAAAATTTATGTTCTTTGCGTGATATTTTCTCTCCTACGTAGAATTTATGTTCTTTGCGTGATATTTTCTCTCCTACGTAGAATTTGTTATGTTCCTGGCGTCATATTTTCTGTACCATATTGTTTACATGACATAATTCTTTCAAACCTTGTTCTGTGATTAATATTTTTCATATTGTATTCAGATTGAATGCAGATCAAACCAAAATGCTTTTGAAAGTTTTTACCTGAACGTTAAAATAACTTTTTAGAAAGGCTTGACAACCATTTGGAATCTTTCAGTTAAGTTTGTACTGATAGAGGAAGATTTCCACCTGACAAATTTGTCTTTTGTTTGTGTGTAAATGGCATTATAATTCTAGCTTTTTTTTTTGGTTGTTAATTCTTCTTTCAGCATTTAAAAGATTATTGATATAACAGAGAAGGTAATCGTTATTTAATAGTAGAACCTCGAGTTCTTCTCAAGCATGATTTTTTGTTTGTTCGTGTATTACATATTGTATCAATATGATGTATCTCACTCAAAGTTTTCAATGTGTTTAGGATGGTATGATTTAACATTTAAATGTGCTTAGGATGGTATGATTTAACATTTAAAAGCTCATCACTAACACAAGTTTTGCAATACACAGAAGTTCAGTGCCACTTGTTTTCAATCATAACTAGGGTGCCCAGGAGTGTATTTAGTGAGTGTTCTAAGACGAATATGATGTTAGGTTATTGCTTGTTTAGGAAAGTAGAGTAGATTTTCAATCCCATGATGCCCAGTTACGCAGATGTTATGTGTGAATCTAAGTCAACACACACATGCAAGAAATACAGACAACAATATCTGTCTCTAATGGCTGCAATCTAACGGCAATCTTATATAAATAAACAAATATATCAACCAATAGGAGAGAAGCGTCTCCTTTTCGGTTATTTGAATACTTGAAATAACTGTCAATGCAACATATATTCTTTGATTCAGTTTTCCTGAAATACAATAATCGTGTTCCCCTGATGAAACCGTAACGGCGAAACACTGAGAAAACCAAAACAAAATCAGTTGTGTGTTTCCTGAAGTGTAGTCGTGAATAATTATTTAAATATGTCGAAAGATCTTCAGCGTGCATTATGAAGATTTAAAACTCAATAGCATTATTTATCATATTACACCGTACGTAATGTATTTAATAAGCTTTTTTTCTGCGTGACATCAGTATTCTATATAAAGTTTCTTTCTTGTCACCAAAGTTATCAATTTCGATAACAAAGAAACGAGAAGTCAAGTTTCATTTGATTTGTCATCTGTCACTGAGTTAGACCAATGTCTGGAAATTCTGTCCCTCACCACTAGCCCCGAACACGAGCAAATCGAAAAAGTAAGCCTTTTGTGGTGATTGTGGTTTCTAAGTTTTATGTATGGTGTTTGAGTTGCATATGTAATGGAGGAATACGTAGCATTAATACTAGTACGGCCCGGCATGGCTAGGTGGTTAAGGCGCTCGACTCGCAATCTGCGGGTCGCGGGTTCGAATCCCCGTGACACCAAACATGCTCGCCCTTTCAGCCGTGGAGGCGTTATAATGTTGCGGTTAATCCCACTATTCGTTGGTAAAAAAGTGTAGCTCAAGAGTTGGCGGTGGGTGGTGATGACTACCTGCCTTCACTCTAGTCTTACACTGCTAAATTAGGGACGGCTAGCGCAGATAGCCCTCGTGTAGCTTTGCGCAAAATTCAAAACAAACAAACAAACAATAATGCTAGTAGTATATACTTTTGAATTTGTATCTTGTCAACTGAATAACCGAGAAGTACAAATTCGTAGCATTGATTATAAATATTCTTCAAATGTATAAATATAGGTTCTATGATGAGTAAATGAAAATTGAAATACTTTACACAAAACAATATACTATGTTTTCATGTAAGCATACTGGCTATCTGTCCAAATGCTGAAATTGTTTACAGTAGACAGCACTTAATACTCATTTTAAATCACTTTCGTCTGCCCCCAGTGGCACAGCGGCATGTCTGCGAATTATAACGCTAAAAACCAAGTTTCGATACCCATGATGGATAAAATAAAGATAGCTTGTTGTGTTGCTTTGTGCTCCATTTCCAAGCAAACAGTTTCGCCTCTTTCTGTAGTCACGAAATTACTTCGTTTCTTTTCATTTTTAGCACAAAACTACACATTAGGCTATCTGCGTTTTGTTAATCGCGGGGACTCGAACCACAGATTTTAGTGTTGTAAGCCATTGCTGATCCACGGGGGGACACTAAATTATTTGAATAATGGTAATTTTATTTCTTTAGTCATGTGAACCAAGTATCGTTTTCTCTATAAGCTCAGCATAAAAATGTGTGCAAAATATAGCAACAGATAATAATTACAGTAACTTCGTTGTCGGAAAAAAGGTGTTTTATGATGAATGAAAAGAGAGAAATATAAATAAGATAGATGACGGGAGTAAAAGAACAGAACAGAAAGGGAATTGCGAGTGTAGACAATAAACATAAGTCTCAAATGTAAATAGAGAATCCCCAGTAGTACAGCGGTATGTCTGCGGATTGACAACGCTAGAAACCGGGTTTTGATACCCGTGGTGGGCAGAGCACGGATAGCCCATTGTGTAGCTTTGTGCTTAATTACAAACAAACAAACAAATAGAGGAAGAGAGAGAAAATTATTAAAAAGGCATACGGAAAGTTAGGTATGCACAAAATACTTAAAAAAAAATTATAAATATTATCTTATCAATGTAAAATAAGAAAGACAAGAGGAAGATAATATTAAGAAAGACAATTTTGAAACTTAAAAGACATTTATTGCTGTTGAAATTAAATATTTAATCGTTAAATAACGATACAAACACATTACCAACACAAACCATAATTGTTTAGGAACATACTTCCGGCAACAACAACAACAACAAAAGAAGCAGAAACGATTTAATTTACAGTTTATACATATTAAATAAAGAGGAAAATCTTGAACCTGTATTTAAGATATAGATACCATGGTAAAACACGGACTTATAAAGAACTAACAAAAAAAAAAGGGGCAACATCATAAGCAATAAAAGGCTCATTTATAGATTACGTGTGTTAAAATATTAGTACTAAGTACCTCCGACTGAAAGTATCAAAGAATGTATAATAACATGTCAACCACACTACAACTGCTACACCCAGTGCTGGCGAGTACTAGGACTCTTGAGGTTGACTCGAGTACGACAGACATAGCAGTGGTGGAGACGATATTTATACTATTATACTAACAAATCGACTGATAACTGTTACGTGAGTTTTTCATCAATGTAATTTGTTATTTAAGAGCCCATCAAAATTAGAGTACGTAGTTAAATTAGAGTACGTAGTTTTAACACTTTATTATTTATTTATTTTAATAGCATACATTATTTGTTATTATTTTCTTGGGTTAATTTGCTGCTTCTTTTTTTTTTTTTCAGGACTGCATTAGTAATTACAAATAAAAACTTCTGAATGAAATAAAGAACATTGTATATAGGAGAAGATCGTGACATACATCAAGTCTCGTGACACACGTATATCATTTGTTTATTCGATTTACGATTCCACACTACTATGCCCCCCCACCCCCCGGAAAGAGTTTTGCGGACGCTCATGCGTCGTGGGTAGGAATGGAATATCAAAAGTAGAAAATGTATGCGAGTGTGTGGCTTGCAGTTCGTGTGAATTCTCTATGACAGAACATGGAAAACCCTATCTTGAAAAGTTAATGTCATTCGATGAGGTACATTATTCTCGAGTTTTACGGTTGTATAACGCCTTGAATGTATTCACAGTGTTCATAGCAACCATTACAGAGGCACATTTACGCTTCTGAAACCCTTAAACTCCACCGCGTTAAAATAATTGTATTGTCATTTATCGTATTAGATCGTCAAGAAATTTCAGATGGAAAAACCCGAACAACTTATATATCA
>NW_013666393.1:137218-157626 GCF_000517525.1 Limulus polyphemus
GTTTAACTATTATACGTGATGTACGTTTTTTGGGGGGTGGTTAATGAGAGTGTTACAAAACACGATATTAATTTCTTGATGACCTAATACTTTGCAAAAGATATGTGCCTATTTTGACCTGTATATATATTTATTCCTGTGTGGGGGTGTCCTCCTCATTATGATTTTCTTTGGCGAACCACAGACATAATAAAAGTATAGCTTACACATATAAGTTTTATATGTGGTGAACTCATACAAGTCTTATTAAGAAAAAAACAAGAAATCTCTTACTAACTAGCATTATAATGGATAAACTGTATTCATCCAATAGGATTGTCAACTTTCCATAACAAGATGGTGGACGCTCTGCACCAAATCTCAAATGATAAGGGAAGTACTAGTTAGTCCGGGGATGTCTCCAGTCATGGGGAAAAAACATTCTTACAACTAACTGGATTTTTAGAAGAATCGCTTTGTTGAGTGACAGAAAGCTAGCGTAACTTATTGCTATATTTAATTTGCAGTTCTTGACACTAGATGTAGTTTGTCCGAATCGCGGAATAAAAGTCCATAAACAGTAGTCAATCTCGGTAGAACATACCATTTTCCTCCTTATTTTAGTATAATTAGATAAGAAAAAATGTTTTGAAACAGTAAACTTACCCTGTCCATTAACAAGACATCAGAGGGTAGATGGAAACCCTAACGTCGCAAAAAATAGAGGGTAAGTGGCAACCCTAACGTTACAAGATATAGAGGGTAAGTGGCAACCCTAACATCACAAGATATAGAGGGTAAGTGGCAACCCTAACGTCACAAGATATAGAGGGTAGGCTGCAACCATAACGTCACAAGATATAGAGCTTAGGTGTTAACCCTAACATCATAAGAAATAAAGAATTGGTGGCAACCATAGCGTCACAAGAAATAGAGGATAGGTGGATACAACTGGCAGCCCTAATGTCTAAAAGCCAAGAATAAGAAACAACAAACTAATTCATTTTTGAACGCTCTAACTTATGCAACTATATTGTAGCAGTTGAAAATACCATATATGCTGTCCACAGGAAAAATCGACCATAATATGGAACATTCCAGCTGAGAGTTATAGATATTGCCCAGAACATTGTTGGTCTTCTACCTGAAGCTTATAAAGATAATCAATACGTGGTTATTGATTACTTCACAAAGGGGCTGAAGCTTATACGCTGGTGTAATCATGAAATGGCTCAGTGCATTTGGAACAATTTAGTTGTTTACACAGTTGGTTTTGGTGAAAATGTAACTTCACTGTAACATCCTCAGTTTGATTATTTGTTCAAGGGGGTATACTAAGTTTCTAAACCCTGAACTAACCAACTGGAATGAGAATCTTGTGACAGTGAACGCCTGTATGATTGTCTTCACTACTTTGCATCTTCCAGACCAAACTACAAAGTCATTGAACAGTAAGTGTTTCCTGTGGTTACGTAAACATATTAATTCACAAAACGCAGGATACAGTAAACTTACACCTGTGAAAACTCGCCACGTAAACCATACGTATAATGCTGCTTGATTTAATGATCCAGTGTAATTTGGATGTTAAGTAAAAGCAGTTAATTTTACACACTTCTTGGGTTATACAATATATAATGATTTAAAGAAACACTTCTATAGAAGTAACCAATGTACCCAGGAATGGAATGGAAATAACAAAGCTACAACTCATGATTTGGACCCTAAAATTGTGGGGATTCAGCCCATTTACTTTTCTAATTAGTAGGCTATGTTCTTTTTTTTTAAATTAATTATTAAAGCACAAGCTCTAGCTCAGAATGGTGAAATGTAGCTTGAACAGTGAATGTGCATCACATGATCTAGGGGTCAGAATTTTGACTGTAACCGAACAGTATACGGAGTATTCAGATAATTATTCATGTTGTAATAACTGTAACCGAACAGTATACGGAGTATTCAGATAATTATTCATGTTGTAATAACTGTAACCGAACAGTATACGGAGTATTCAGATAATTATTCATGTTGTAATAACTGTAACCGAACAGTATACGGAGTATTCAGATAATTATTCATGTTGTAATAACTGTAACCGAACAGTATACGGAGTATTCAGATAATTGTTCCTGTTGTATTGACTGTAACCGCACAGTATACGAAGTATTCAGGTAATTGTACTTGTGTACTGTCACTAGACAGTATAAAGTATTCACATAATTGTCCTTGTACTGACTGTCACCAGACAGTGTACGGAATATTCAAGTAATTGTTCTTGTGTTGTATTGGCCATCGCCGGACAGTCCATTCGGTTTATGTTCCTGGGTCCATAAAACTCACAACTGTGGACTTGTAAGAACACTAACAAATAGGAGAAAGCTAATAACTTTGTGAAACATTAGCCCAACTAAGTAACTTATTAGAGTTATATATGCTATTGTGAGCTATATATGTTTCTGAAATTAATACCTACTTTAAATGATATAAGCTAACAAAAAAGGATCGGGTACATATATATATGTGTAATATTGTTTTACAAAATTTATTGTAACAGCTAAACAAGAGTGATTGTTGACTTAATAACATATTTTGATTACTCTACTGTTTCTCATTATTCTAATTGTGTGGTTATTATAGTTGTTTAGTAGCTTGATGAAGTTTGTTTGTTCGTGAATGTCGCGCAAAACTACTCGAGGGCTACCTGTCTCTAATTTAGAAGTGATAGATTAGAGGGAAGGAAGCTAGTCAACACCGCCCACCGCAAACTCTTGGACTACTCTTTACCAACGAATATGGGATGGACTGTTACATTATAATGCCCCCACGCCTGGGAGTGTGAGCATCTTCGGTGATGGGTTTCGAACCAGCGACCTAGGGATAACGAGTCAAGTACCCTAACCACAAGGACATGCTAGGCCAACTTGATGAAAGAGTTTAGGTTCAAATTGAAGAAGCCAACTAAGCTACTGATTATAATGGATGAAGTAAGTCACAGTGTCGAAAATATAACTTCACTGTTCAGTAGTGTAAACAACCCTCAGCACGCAAAGACTTCTGACGACAGTAAAGTGAATCAGTAAGTCGCTCTGTAGCGTCGTATGTAGCAGCAGCTGTTAAGAACGTAGATAAAGATATATTGAATACATTAAAGGAGGCTGATCAGGTTAGTTAGCAGCTCATTAGGAAAAGCCATGGAGGCTTCTGGTAGATTGACAATAAATGAAACCCGGGACTACGAGTTAGTGAAGACTGTGTTTTTTGACCTGATACTCAGAAACATGTCAGAAACGCTTTCACAACTGCAGAGGAAATGTAGACGAAATTTATAAGGAGTTGGTTAATAGAACAACAGGTTAATGGCAACAAGGGTTAAGGTAAGAAAAAGTAATGACAGATATTGAGCAATTAGAACAGCTAATTTTTAAGCATCTAATTAAGAACACTTCCAGAAATTCTGCTTTTGTGGGAAATTAGGTCCGAGGCAGACTGGGTGACCTAAATAAGGAAACTGGAACAATGCTAAAGTAAAACCAGCTTTCTTTTGTAGCTAAGACAGGAAAACAATGTTTGTAAACTTCCCTAAATCACAATATGATGTGGAGAGTTATGTTAATGGACAGTCTGCTATTATGTTCGAAAACACTGATTGTGACTAAACAGTCCTAAGAATGTCGTTGGTATTATTATTCGATTATTTAAACTGTGAAGTTATTCTAACGGTTGCAGATGGACGGAATGTTATGGCGCCTCTCGCTGTGGTGAAACTGGAAACTTCTTATTCAAGTGTTTTTGTTTGGTTTGGTTTGTTATGAATTTCGCGCAAAGTTACACGAGGGCTATCTGCGCTAGCCATCCCTAATTCAGCAATGTAAGACTAGAGGGAAGACAGCTAGTCATCATCACCCACCGCCAACTCTTGGGCTACTCTTTCATCAACGAATAGAGAGATTGACCGTCACATGATAACGCCCCCACGGCTGAAAGGGCGAACATGTTTGGTGTGACGGGGATTCGAACCCGCGACCAGCAGATTGCGAGTCGAGCGCCCTAACCACCTGGCCATGCCGGGCCTATTCAAGTGGACAGCATATAATAGGTATTGTGGTATCGCGAGGATTCTGGAAAATCCTTATTCAAATGAACAGCATGTTATAGGTGTTGTGATATTTCGAGAATTTCCGGCAAAGTAGAGAATTCTGGGCCTGCAAAAATGGGAAGTTCGCGGATCTCATATGCGGATGTGTTTCCTGATGGGTGCGATGGTTGGGCCACAAAGAATGAAACAGAACACGGAATACGAATGTTTAATGAAAGCCACCACGGTTTACAGTACAAACAATAATACTCTGCTATACAACTCAAGGTAATACCACAGATGATCATGTAGGTGTAAAAATAAAAACCTAAGAACAGTGTGGCTAGTTGGAGCATTGAAAACTTTATGAAACTAAAAGCTCCTGCTAGCGCGTTTTCTTCTCCCTCTAAACTAGACTATCATGTAACTAAGTCTTAACAAACTCACTGTTTGTTCACAGGCGAACTTACTCTTTTACTGAATAAACTAAACTTATGGGGAAATCCATCCACTACTATAAGTAGAAGTAGAAGTTAATTCTATAGTCACTGCAAGACTTGCAACATTCTCACAAAATAAAAAATACAAGAATAATACACTCATCTTGTTACCACAGAAGAATATTGGAATTTTAAGAATTATCATTCATCTAACATAAATCTCTTCATGTAACCCGCATAATCTTATGAACAGTAAATTATATGTAAAGCTGATAAACATCTATGTAGAACTCTTCTAAAGCTCTACAACAAATTCTAAGGTAAACTCTACTTAAAATCTGCTGAATAATCTAAGAAAAATCTGGTAAAGTCTCTTTAAATCTATAAGAAAATCCAGGTAAAAATCTTGTAAAGCCTATAACAAAATCTGGGTAAAATTGTTTTTAGATCTATGACAATCCTTAAGGAAAATGATTTGAATTTGATGATAACATTTGCTCTCTCAGGCCCAAACACTGTTTAAATACGACATTAAACCCTCGAGCTTATGATAGAAAGCATTAGTGATTGGTGCTTGTTAGATAAGTTGGCCAATGGGCAGTGAAGATTATAAATGAGTCCACCTGCAGCTACTGCCTGATTTGCTGATAAGAAAAAACCAACAAACTAATTAAAAAGCAAGTTGTTCTTCCTACAAGAGAATCAGACAAAAATTTGCCTGATCTCCATTTGACTCAATTAGTTGTTAAAATGATATTTTGTGAAGGTATTCTGAGACTTGGTCATGGTCTGCCATTCAGAAGACACCTGGAGGTAAAGAAGACCAAGTAAAGAATACTTGCAGGATATTATTGGCCAGTTATAATTTAAGATGTTGCAGAACACTGCAATATATATCAATAGATTGCAAGTAAAGGTAACAAGGTGAAATCACCCCTAATATCCATGCCTATTTGTATATAGAGAAGTTCCCCTAAGAATCCACAAGATTTTCACCATTCAAATTGGTACACTCATGCAATGTCAGAGGCTCCCTTTGTGTGTGTGAAATACTTCGGTCATTAATATATCAAACGAGAAATACATAGGGATGATGGACATGGTGCAAATTGTTAATGGATTTTAAAAGAAGCCTAGAGGAAGCAAAACACCTGGTATGACAAACGTGCAAGAGGGTGTACATTCGAACCAAACGACATAATTTTAATTTTTCTTCCAACAAGGTACTCCATATTAGAATCAAAGTGGCAAGGTCCTTATAGAGTAGTCCGAAACAGAACATTCTAGTAGAAATTCCATGTATTTGTTTATCAGGTGTTGTTTAAAGAATAACGATTTTGTTAGCTTTGTTTTAAACTTGTGCTTGAAGCTTTCCTTTTATTTCTGTGTACAGTTTATTCTTTTGCAAGTACATTTTTCCAAATCTTGCGTATGGCGGACTAAATACTTACCTGTTAGTTCCGGTTTTATCAGAGAACACCAAATTTGGGTATAATAGTTTAATTATCTCGTAATCGAAAATTCTTTAAGAGTTTTTTGTATAATGATCATACAGGTGTGTTAATTTTTTTATAATTGTCCGAGAATTTCTTGCAAAATTAAAAATTGATCAAAAGAGCTACTAATTAACACAAACAATTTAATCTAGCCAATTAGACGAAAAATGTTTTTTCAAGACTACGGGACTTAACGTTGTGTGTATTTTCGCTTGCAGTGTTAGCCAGTGAAGTTGGTTATGAGATGGCAAGGCGTTTCTTCTGTACATACATCTATATAGCTCACCAAGTTAAGTGTAACGTAATAAACAACTTACACACAAATCCGAGGCTGTTAACGAAACGTCATGTAGTAATATATAAAAGTTTGATAAGTCACTGAAATTAGAAATAATAATTTGACTATCAATATATACATATATGAGACTATAAACAGTGTACACTGAATTTTCATATATAGTTAAGTACTTTTTGACTAAATGTTACTAAGCGTACAGCATACAAACCCACGACTCGACAGTTGGAAAACAGAGGATCATGTATAAATGGAATGAAAAATTTACAATTTTACATATAGGGGAAAGACATATAGCTGGATCGTCCTGAAAAAAAAAACTCTAAAAAATACAAATACAGTGTTACATTATATGTGAACTTTGCAAATAGCTGAATACAAATCGACCTTAGGATCAGTTTTTCACGTGCAAAAATGTAATTAATACCCACATCAAATCCAAATTCTACAGACGTATGCCACCATAGCGAAACGAAATCAATATAAACGTTCTATAAACGTATATCACCACAGCAACACCTAATCCAAACAAAAGTTCTACAGACGTATATCACCACAGCAACACCAAATCCAAATAAACGTGACCAGGGATGGAATTATGTCAGACGGGAATTAGGACCCCTAATAAATACAAGTGCATACAATGCACAAAAATATTAAAATTTCTTTCGTTCCAAGTGGTCACGGCCCTGGTGCAGCCGCTCCTTCTGCCAAACCCTTATTATAGCCCTGAACGTGACGAGATGTAACCGTGAAGAGAACGAACTGGACTCATTATTAGACTATAGAGTCAAACAAAGCAGGAACAATTCTTCAGTCAAAAGCAATATTTATATTTAGCCTAAATATTCAAAATATATTTTTGAGTCATAAATCAACTATTTACGTCTCATACTGACAGATTTTACAGACAATTTAATTGAAAGGTATATTAAATCAGCTCATCTATACGTATAATTTATTTCTACTAATGATATGGAAATATTATACTGTAGCCTAGCGCTGTTAATTGATACAATAGAAGGTTTGTTTAAAACTTAATCACTCCCACTAGTCGATAGAACAGAAGGTTTTTGTCTTGTCGAGCCTATGCTGACGTTTTGGAATTCACCCAGTTCTTTCTTCTTCTACTGTATGGCACTTATTTTACACTTACCTTTCATATCCTTATCAGATAACAATTGGCTTAAAATTGTGCTAAATGTGATTCCGTATTTTGGGCAACCACGAAAATTGTTTTCCGTTATTAGTTAAAGAGATAAATAAACAGAGAAATCCATATTACCCAAAACGTTTTTAACAATAGATGCCTGTGCTATTAATACTAAGGAAACTGTGACGTAAGTTGCAGAGTTATATTAAAATATGAAATGCAGCAAAGCTGGTTTTCATTAAAAGTAATAAAAAAAATTAAGAGTAAATGCTGCGAAGCGTCTTTTTTTTCTTTGATATTTGTTTTCTTTTAGCGCATGCGTATTTACTATAGAAAAATAATACAAATGTAGATGAAAGTTGCAGATATTAGGTGTCTATTTTTTAAAAATATAAACTCACTTTTACGCGACTTGGACCAACTCATTTCTCATATTACCAATACATTAAAAAAATCTTCCACGTGACAAAGTGACTTTTATTAGAAAATTATACGGATTATAGATTACGTGGCAAATAATTATCTATTTTAAAAGTTTGTTTGTTTGATTGTGTGTTTTAGCGAAAAGCTACGCACTAGGCTATTTGCGCTCTATCCGCGATGAGGAGTCGAACGCCAGATGATAGCGTTGTACGTCTGTAAACTTAGCGCTGACCTATTAGAGGGTTTTTCAAGAGAATTTGATTGTTTTTGTATACGTATTTCTTCATCTACGATGTCTTTAAACATTGACACTACAGGTCTAGTGAATAAAATTGTATATGAACATTATGAAGCAGATAAGATATAAAGGGGCGATGATTACTTAGTTATATTTTCAATTTTTAACTTTATATGTCAGTTAGAGGCGCATGAGATTAAGATATACTAAATTCAACTAAGATATTGTTACGATAGCGGAAGTCACGCGACGCCGGGGGCATGCGCGCTGGAGTTTCTAGAAGGATCATGAATTATCGAGGAACTCCGCGAATGTCCTAGTGTTTGCCAGGCGCCGTCTTTTTTAGTATATAAGTCTGGCGAGAAAAACCAGCGAAAAGTCAGAGAAAGATAGATCGGAGATATAGATAATTGAGTCAAGCGAACAGTAGGCCGTAAATAAAGTGTGTGAATCGCTGTGAATTATAGCGTGTGTTTATAAAAGTAGTTAAGTTAAAGTGACTGTGGAAATTCTGTGTGTTCCTAAAAGTTGTATCAAGAAAGAATAAACTAGTTTCAATCAAGACAGGACTTGTATCGCTGAAGTTCCTCGGAAACAATTTCTACCGGAAATTAACAAACAAGTGGATACGTAACAATATAGATAGGTAAATTAGTATAAATAGAAGTAAACAATTACTGATGATTCAGTGTGAAGTGTTTATATGAATAGTGAATGGGAATTCGGGGAAGTTAGTGAATCATCACATATATCCAATGTTTTTAGACTATTGGGTTAATGGATTGATCAGCAAAGAAACTGTTGAAATTGAAAATATTGCTTATGAAATTAGGCCTAACTATGTACAACTACAAGTGAAAGTAGCCTGTATGAAACGTAAATAAAAATAAACTAATTTGTTATCGTTATGTAAACTGGACTTGGTCTTAATTTTAGTAAATAACTGAAATGAACGTGACCAACGACAGAACACATTATAACAGTACGAAATATACTATGGCACAAACAAACAAGGGCCTTTAAATTCCAAGATCATCATCTGAATGTTTAATTTCCAAGAAATCTTTGAATCGTCCAAGAAATAACCTCACGTCCTTTCTTTTATTGCTGTATTATGGACCATCGGAATAAGTTACTTGGATTGAATGGTTAAGCCTGACAGTTGCTTATGGTGACGATGTTTACTCAGTTATCAAGCTATTTATGAAAGGTCAGGTTTATGTAAAGAGAAAGGGGAACTGGGGAAAATGAAGTGGGCTAGTGAGGTACCTGAATAGTATTGTCTTAGTGGATCATGTTGTCGATCTAAAGGGCAGTTTGTTTTACAAAATTGTCATAAACGTGGCCTAATGGTTAACGACTGGGGATCCGAAGCACTGGAGTTCGAGACGTGGTGCACCCACATACGTTTTGCGCTATCACCTGTAGAAGAGTTATTTGAATTACAATAAATCACGCTATTCGGTTTAGAATAGTCATTTTTGGCAATGGGTGCTGCTAACTGGTTGCTTTCGTCTTGTCCGCAGCTCAAAATTAGTGAGAATTATATCTGAACTATAGGGGTAACTTTGAGTAAGTTAGGTGCTGTTCAGGTGAACAAAGTAAAAATATATAAATATCATTGAGAATGCTATTGGAATCCCCTACACAGATTTTCTACGAAATACCAGTTCAACTGTAATGACAGAAATAGTCATGAAATTCACCCGTCCATAACTAATTTCGAATATATTTTTGTTTGTTTGTTTGTTTTTGAATTTCGCGTAAAGCTACACGAGAGCTATCTGCGCTAGTCATCCCTAATTTAGAAGTGTAAGACTAGAGGGAAGGCAGCTAGTCATTACCACCCACCGCCAATTCTTGGGCTACTCTTTTACCAACGAATAGTGGGATTGACCGTCCCATTATAATGCCCCCACGGCTGAAAGGGCGAGCATGTTTGGTGTGACGGGGATTCGAACCCGCGACCCTCAGATTGCGAGTCGAGTGCCCTAACCACCTGGCCATGCCGGGCCCGAATATATTTTAGTCAGATATATTCAAGTAGATTTTTCTAAATTTTTATGCAGGAGTTCAGCGTGTAGTATGACATCTCTGAGTCAACGGCAGCAGAAATGGTAGGGCAGTTTGTAGGAACCATTTTTTGGCATTTAGTCTTTTTTTTTCTGAAAATTTACAAGAATATGCGTTATTTTATGAGGAATCCAAAGGTATAAGCCAATCTATAATTGGATAAAATCCGACGAAGTTTATGGTTGGTTTTTGGCAGTAGAACTGGGTGATTTTTTACCCTAATTCGGACAATGATTATGACATTGTTGTGGTACATTATCTATGGAACATTCACAATTTCCCAAACTTTTTGTGAAACCTGTGAGGAAATGCTGAGACAAGCCAGAATCTCAGAGTATTTGTTCTTGTTGACATGGAAACGAGTTCTGATTCAAATATCTGAGGTGTTACAAGTGTAGCAGGTATGTACGCAATCAAAAAGTTAGCTGGAAGAGAAGTCAGAGAAGCTTCGGCAGAGGAGGTGCTGTAAAGCACCCAAAGAGAAGTACGTCTACGCACAGGAGCGGTAAACTTACTGATGTATCCAACAGTTTGCTCTCAAATTTGTCGTGCGAATCTATACGACGCGAAGAAGGAAAACACTTCAAGATCAGGTAAGGAAAAAAAATACGAAGACGTTTTGAAAGTGAAGTGCAAGACTATTACAAAAATAAGAGAAGAAAGAAGTACTTAAAATAATGACGTTACTATAGGATACGAGTGGTCCACTTTGAAAGGAGAGAATGAATAATCGAATCAAAGAAAACAGCACGGTAACATGATCCCTCAACCATAACATAAGACAAATAGTGTTAATATCTTATGAACATAATTGTAACTTAAGAAATTGTTTACGAACAAAACTTAATGTTAAAATGAGTCGCTGGTACTGTGGAGTACCCAAAGTAATAAAAATAAGCATACCAAAAGTAAGATAGCTGGTGAGAACAAAACGTGGCTCAAGTTTTCGAAGGACAAAATAATACGTAGTTTATGATTTCATAAAATCCGAAGATATCCAGAAAGAAATGTTTAAATTACAGACAACAACAAAAGAAAAAAATATGTTCAGAACATTTCAAACCTAAAATGATTTTACTGCTCCAATACACAATGTTTGACTGTTTAGTATATAACATGAGGATTTGTTTGGTTTTTTTATTGTTGTTTGTGTGTTTCTTTTAGAAAAAAGCTAATAAGGAAATCAAACTTGAAGGGCTCGAAGATTCACCACAGTTTAAAGTTATGATGGATTTGGACAAGGAATCTACTTTAGAAGATTTGCAGAAAGTCTTAAAAAATCGAATGCCACGAACAAGACATTTGGCAACGATTGCTTGCCTGAACTGTATAAATGTGGCAACAACATATTATCTTGAAAGCACAACGGAATTATGCTGCTCTGTTGGAAGAGGAAGTGGTACCTCGAGATTTTAAAGATGCTACAATTATACAGAAACAAGGAGGAGAGAAGAGACTGTGATAATTATAGAGTAGTTCCCTACTGAAAATTGTCACTCGCCCTTATGCTCCCTAGACTACAATCTCTAGGTGAATGAATCTGTTCTGAAGGTCCAAGTGGTTTTCATTCCATCATTTATTTGATATTTTTGTCAAGCAACTGAAAAAGAAGTGTACAGAAAAACGAATTCCACTGTATATAGGCTTCATCATATTGATGAAGGCCTTTTATATAGTCAATAGACATGGCCATTTTACTGTTCTGAAGAAACTGGGTTGTCCTTTAAACTAATACACAAGATTTGCTCGTTATATCAAGTTATGAAGACGACTGTAGTGTATGAAAACAAAAAATCTAATGTCTTTGACAATAATAATAATGGAGTGAAACAGGGGGTGTGTCTTAGCTCCCGTGCTCTTAACATTTACTTTTCTTCCTGCTTCTTCATGCATTTAAGAACTGCAGTGGTGGCATTTGTCTCTGAACAGGACTAGACGGAGGTTTGTTTAACATCACAAGGTGAAAGAACTGGTTCTGGGAGATTTCCTGTTTAATTATGACATGGCCTTGTTTGCCACATTGAATCTTTTCTGCAAACTTTTGTGGAAAGCTTTGCTGTGTCATACAAGAGCTTTGGGTTGACAATTAGTCTCAGGAAGGCTGTGATCATGTATCAAAGAGCGAAAAAACAATACCTGATCTCATTTTGGATGGTAAAGCCCTGGTATTGTCGACAGCTTTTACTACTTGGATTCTACGATCAGAAGAAATCTTGACCTCCAAACTGAACTGACAATCAAAAAAGTAGTTGAGAATTTGGGGCTTTTACAGAAACGAGCATCGAATAACAACAAACTATCAACTAAGGCGAAGATGGGAATATACGAGATTTGAGTACTGTCAAACGTGGGCTACATACAGTATGTATCTTAAGAGACTGAATATCCTCCACATGAGATACCCCCCAGTGACACAGTGGTACGTCTGTGGACTTACTACGCTGGAAACCGGGTTTCGATACCCGTGGTGAGAAGAGTACAGATAGTCCCCTTGTATTTGTGCTTAAGTACAAACAATCGATCAATCAACCAGGTGAGATTTATATTTAAAATACTGAAAATATAGTGGGAAGACAAAATACCAAACACAGATGTGCTAAAGCACACAGGACTGACACACTTAGAAACCATTATTAAGAATTGGAGGTTATCTTGGCACGGCCATATTAGGATGATGTGAGATGGCTCTTGGAAGCGGAGTTGCCCTTTATGGTGGCAACAAACACGTATAAAAATAATGTGAAGTCATTTAACATCAGTGTAGAAAGTTGGGAGGAGTGCACAAATTCCCAAACAATCTGGAAGGAACATCTGGCACCATGTGCAGTTCAACTAAAGATAGAAGTAAAGAGTGAGAAAGAAGAAAACAATGTACTTTAAATTTGGATTCTAACACAGACAACACGTGAACTTGTGAAATTTGTAACAAGCTATATCATTCTCAAATTGGGCATGTCAGCCACAAAAGGACTTATCAGGCACCTGACTAGACCTCTTATTCATACACCATAAAAATCGACGGTTGCCAATATTAACACATAGTCGATTATATGCACTATGTCCATTACGGGGAATCGAACCCCAGATGTTAGCATTGTTACTCCGCAAACTGACCACTGACCCACTAGTGGAAGCAAACATCAGGATACAATTTCCACAATGTGTACTGGGAAAATAATAGAAATATATCAATTTGAAATTCGACAGATATTATAATATGTTTACCTATTTATAATTTTATAACTATGTTCCACATACTTGTTTGTTGTTTTGGAGATATATTTAACATGTGTAAGTTTTCAAAATCATTTTCTACAGCCGTCCCTTTAGCTGTGGTTTTGCGAGATAGTAGACAGGGAGAGTGGGAATCTCGTTAATCTATTAATGCGCTCCACTAATTAGATGACGAGGCATTCGACTACCTTAAAAGAGTCATAGTTAATGTAAAGCAATAGTTGATAAAGATGGCAGAAAAATTATAATACATTTACACACATGGAAGATAGGATAAGGAATCTACAAATGCATATAACAAAATAAGAGTTTTTTGTTTGTTTTTTTTTTTCGCACAAAGCTACACAAGAGCTGTCTGCACAAAACTGTCTTTAATTTTTAACTGATAGTCAAGACAGGAGGCAGTTAGTTTAAAGCAAATATTGACAGCTTTTAGGCTACTCTTCTCAGACTGAACAGTGGGATTTAACCGTCACTAATATTGTACTTTCCATTGCAAAAGGCTTCGTTGTAAGGGTGTTATATCCAAAGCACACTCCTACTTTCTGCATACTTTTCATAAGCCATCCAATATATGAGCACCTGTTTCAAGAGTTTGATCGCCCAGTAATCCATAGCTGCTGCCTCTAGCGACTTTACTAGTATATTCTTAGTATAAAATGGCATGAATGTCTGTTTTATTTTCTACCTGCAGGACGTAGAGGCAGTTGAACTGATATGTCATGGAACCAGCTTATGTAAATATCATTTGTGTCGTTTTACGTATGTTGTGTACCGTTGTTTATGGAACCTGGATGGCTTTTACAACTGACCTTTGTGTTCGCAGATTCTCACCTGTTACAATACTACACACTTTAGATATCATGGTTGGAGTATGATTTATTGTAAGTCTCTTGCTGGGTGGTACTTGTCCCCAAGTTGATCCATATTCCTTTGGTTTCTAATACGTTAACTGTACAAGGTATATCCCCGTCTTTAAAATTCGAAATCTCTGATCTCAACACACGTTTATGATCTGAATGTATGAATATTTTGCGTCCTTTAAAGTGAGTAGCATATTCAAAATGGTTTCAAGGTAATGTACACAGCCCTCTGTAAAAAGCTTCACAATGGACGAAACAGCTAAACTTGTTACATTTAATTATAATTTTCACGTCTCCAAAGATGATAGCCTAGCAGAAGCAACATAGAAAAGACAAAGAGAATATTATAGGTGTGAGTGCAAGCACTAGCAGGACAGGAAGGGCCAGCAGAAATCAAAAAGAAGAAACTTAGGAACATGGAGAATCAAATAAAGACGACGTCAATGAAGACAGCTTCGTAGTTATATTAAAAAGAGTGACATATGGTAATGATTCTGTGGCTTGTAAATAGTGATGTTTGTGGTTTAAACAATTTATATTTGGTAGAGTTGTGCAAAAATACTAAAAAAGTGTAATACAAACAAAACAAAGAGCACTTTAAAAATAGATTAAGCTCGACTATTTTAATTACGTCTTCGCCTTGTAATATTATTTAAAACAAAACCCCCTCATAAAGAAATTACAGGTGGTAAATACATGCCTAAATTTGAAATTATTTATTAGTAGCAATGTTTTTGGGTGTCATGTTATTAAATATTCTAATTTTTGAAAAAGAAAAAGGGAAATGTTTTCTTAGAAATAATTATCCGGAAAATTAACATATCTAACTACAGTAGATGAAATTACTTCATATTGTCCTATCAAACTGAAAATATGGAATGGGCAAAACGTAATTTTATGAGTAACGTTTTAAAGTGTCTAACTTAAAAACCTCTATACTAATATAAAAAATCCAGTAAACAAACAAACTTCGTAGGAACAGTAATTGGGGAAACAAAAAACCAAAAAAGAAAAAAATTTTACAATATTCTAGAGCATTGGCTTACGTCACATATTTGTTTTAAAAATTATCTATGGCAGGTATATGATACCTGTATAGAATTCATCATTTTTTTAAATAATTGCTTAGAATTTTACTTTTTAGAGATACGAAGAAATATAATTAGTTGATCAAAGCTTTGGATGCAAGCCTACGAACGAAATATGACATCAGCCTTATGAAAGCTACTGTTATGAAAGTACTGAGTTGACGTAAGATCTTTCTCGGCAATGGTGTTTCAAAGAAAAAAAAAACACTTACTGTTTACATCTGTGTATTGTATTAAATAAGCTAAAGGGAGACACAAAAAGCTTATGCACCCGTTTCTGCTTATTTTGAGACAACGTTTTGATTTACTTTTACAAGCATCTATTCCCGCACCAATGTATCTCCAAATAGATAGAAAAAAGTGACAAAACTCATTGAATTGTAAAAGAGTAATTAACATTCTCCACATAAAATGTCAATTAAGCGAAAACATTGTTATTAATGACTCCGAAAAACATTGTTCTTAATGACCCCGAAGAAAACATTGTTATTATAGACCCCAAAGAAAACATTGTTACTAATGGCTCGAAGAAAAATTGTTATTAATGACTCCGAAGAATACATTGTTATTAATGACCCCGAAGAAAACATTGTTATTAATGACTCTGAAGAAAACATTGTTACTAATGACTCCGAAGAAAACATTGTTATTAATGACTCCGAAGAAAACATTGTTATTAATGACTTTGAAGAAAACATTGCTATTAACGACCCCGAAGAAAACATTGTTATTAATGACTCTGAAGAAAACATTGTTACTAATGGCTCGAAGAACAATTGTTATTAATGACTCAGAAGAAAACATTGTTATTAATGACTCTGAAGAAAACATTGCTATTAATGAACCCGAAGAAAACATTATTATTAATGTCTCGTAGAAAAATTGTTATTAATAACTCCGAAGAAAACACTGTTATTAATGACTCCGAAGAAAACATTGTTATTAATGACTGAAGAAAACATTGTTATTAATGACTCCGAAGAAAACATTGTTATTAATGACTCTGAAGAAAACATTGCTATTAATGACCCCGAAGAAAACATTGTTATTAATGACTCGAAGAAAAATTGTTATTAATGACTCCGCAGAAAACATTGTTATTAATGACTCCGAAGAAAACATTGTTATTAATGACTCCGAAGAAAACATTGTTATTAATGACTCCGAAGAAAAATTGTTATTAATGACTCTGCAGAAAACATTGTTATTAATGACTCCGAAAAAACATTGTTATTAATGACCGCGAAGAAAACATTGTTATTAATGACCCCGAAGAAAACATTGTTATTAATGACTCCAAAGAAAAATTGTTATTAATGACTCCGAAGAAAACATTATTATTAATGAATCCGAAGAAAACATTGTTATTAATGACCCCGAAGGAGCAATCTCTTTTTTTATTTTAGAGAAAAAAACCCAAAACATACATTTTAAATTCATAATTTCATTTTCAAAGTGTTTATATGGCTTCTAGAACATTTTGTTGAATAAAAGTATTGCTTTGTGAACAACATTGATTTATTCACTTTTGTAATATCACTATTACGTAATTACTTAAAATGTTTCACGGATTATTCAAGTTAACGTAATTTGACACATAATACTCTTAATGTTTTTCTTTCTTTATTGACAGTTTTATCTTACTATAACACATTCCAATGTATGTATTTTTTATTTCTCTCTCTATATGTTTGGCCGGAAAATGGAATCTATAAACATTTCCAAAGCATTAAAAAGTTAACATTTACTGAGTTATAGTCCTAACTAGCAAAAGCAGATGGATCAGCGAAAAGGCTATTGCACTATTAAATTAACACCGGCGTGCAGAAGCGTCGCTAGGTGCTTAAAAGATTCGGGGCTCGGGCTAATAGGCGCGAGAATTTTCGACGTTTCTGTTTGATATCGATCATGGTTTTCTATTCTGATTTTTTAAAACACCAACTGGGAATTCGGGGCACTTTCAAATAGAATCGAGGTACGTGCCGGTGCCAAGTGACGTCTCTGCCAGTGTGAATTATTATTTAAATCATAAAGTAATGTTTCTCTGTGTCAGCAAACATATATTAGTTCTTCCTTATTTTTATCCAGTGATTAAGATAAACAAAACTGTAACTATATACATATAAATATATTTCGGGTGTTTTATTTGTAAACAGAGGTTTCATTACATTTTTAGAAAATAGGCTATTATGAAGAATTTTACCTCGTAGACCCAAAATTTATCATTAAGATTACAACAAGTACACCATTTTTATATTTTATGATGGCAATATTTAGTTTTTTCAGCTTTTACTTTTAAAAATAAGAGAAAGACTCCCACCTTTTTTGTGGCTGTTTTCAATACCGAGAAACTTTTATGTTGGAAACTTATCACGACATGTAATTCTCTTAGTTTGCACCAAGTCCTCGAACTTTGTTACCTATTTAAGAAGAAAAAACATTAGATTGGAAGCACCTTATTTCATGGGTTCAAAATATAATATCTCAACAAGTTTTTAACAGTCTGACTTAAGTTTAATAACTCACAGAAAATCCCGTAATTTTAAACTGGTCAAAGGAGGAGAGGAGAAGAAAGCAACACTTTGTGTACTTAACGAAATACTGTACCGCGTCTTCTGGAAGCGTGATTATTTATCGAATGCTCGTCTATATATATATATATATATTATTACTATTATTACTTATATCGTTTTTTGTATACGTGTGGTGTTCCTAATTATCTCCTTGTTACTGTGGATGACTAGTAGTAATTTATAAATCAGTAATCAGAAGTAGACAAGAATATTCAAATGAACAACTTATTAAAACGAACTAAATATATACGTTACACGTACACTAAAATGGAACAGACGATCCAGTGAGTGAAGCGGCTTTCTGTCACGTGCATATAGGCTCAGTCAGCCACACACCCAGTAGTAACAGCGACATACGAAGAGTAGGTTAAAAGGTTTTCCTCAACATTGTACAAAGCAGATAGAGCCGCCTTACTGGGAAAATATATATATTGTAACTTCTATAGTCAGAAGTTAGCATTTTTGTTTTAATGAGAACTACAAAATGTCACAACCCAAGAACTCCAGTCGATAAGGCTTTGTCTTAGGGTTAAGTTTCGAAATTATATGTATATATAGCATTACTGAATCCTGCAACAATAAAAAAAGGTTACATTACAGTTTAATCCACGATTCTTAAATCCTTTAATAATTCCGTTTTTTAAGTCAAAATAGCACTTCTATTCGTAATTGAATCCTATATCATGTATTCTGAATTTAACAAAACATCTGAGTATATGTTTAACCATTGTTACTATATAATTAGGTTATTAATTTAGATTTGACTCGGTTCTAATTCATTGATAACGTTTAAGGGAGTTTTTGAATTTTTCTCCGATCAGAAATTAAAATTAAAAGAGTAACAGAAAAAAAGTCCGAATTTCGTTTTAGAACTGGAACGAGACTGCTCAAATGTACACTTTGTATCATAATTTGGCTTTATATGTTAAACATTAGCAAGTAGCAAAAAAAAAAAAGAATTAATGAATATTAAACCTGTGAAGTAATAATATTAACACGAATGAAAAATAAAATGTAGTTACTTTGTGTTATTATAAATAAAATGCCCACATAAATTCAGCGATAAATCGGATTTCGATACTTGTGCCGGGCACAGCGCAGATAGCCCATTGTGTAGCTTTGCGGTTAACAACAAACAAACATAAATAAAACTATTTCGTACTGACTCGGCGAATAAAACTTGTTTATCTTAAGGCATTTGGACGACTAAATAAAATAATTTTAATTTTTCCTGCCATATTTTTAAATCGTCTACGAAGAAAACTTTACGAAAGTTTGTGAAGTTATTGCCGACGCTCATATTTTGGTGAATTCAAAATCTTTTCACTATATAGTTATTTGCTCGAAATAGTTTTGTATAAGCAGGAAAATTGTCGTTACAATGATCACTGATTTGATGTGAAAAAAATGGTTTTCAGTACAAAAGTGCTGTTGTAATTGTAAAAACTAAACTAAACAATGCACTAAAACAAAATGTGTATATACTTCCTCTTCGATATTACAACCAGAAAATAGTTTACACTTTACCAATAATATTTCTCCTTCTGGTGCGTAAAGCTCGTACATCTACATGCATCTGCTCCGATGAATTCAAACTTCCGGCCTTTATACGGAAGGAATTTCCCAGCCCTTAAATCTGGTCAGCTTAAAGAAGAAGAAGAAAAAAAAAGATAGAGAGAAAGAGAGGAAACACACTCCTTTTTCCCTGGGGTTTCGTCCTCTTTTTCTCTTTTTTATAGTTTTAGTAATTCTTCTTGCCTCTAGGTTACAGTGGAACAAGTTAATGCTTTCACCATAAATTCAGGGGTAGTTGCTATATGTGTTTTGCGATAACAATTTTGATTAGACATTGCAAGGAGTTAACTTTGAAAACAGTAAAGGACAAAACGTAAATAAAATGATTGTATACAGAGGCGTCGTAGATACTTAAAAGATTCGGGTCTCAGGCGCATAGGCGCGAGAATTTTTGGCGTTTCAGTATGATATTGATCCTGGTTTTCTATCTTGATTTTTCAAGACACTAACTGGAGATTCGGGGCACTATCAGTTAGAATTGGAGCACGGTTCCCGTGTATCAGTGCATAGCGATGCCTCTGATTGGATATGAAAAAATCATATTTACAGTATGTAATAAACTTCAAGTCCTTATTGACTGCATATCATTTGCTATGCCATGATTATAAGTAACATAAAAAATATTACATTAACTGTTATTATCTAATAATAAAGGTTATGCTAAACTAATAAATACTGGGTCTTTCTGGTATATTTGCCGAAGACAGTCCAATGGCTAGTGTGCCAGACTGTGAAGATGAGGTTCTATGTTTTGCGTCCTGTTATCGCCAAAGAAAATACAATATCCTTCCACACTTATAGTCCATGGATGCGTCATAAGAGTGACAGTGAAATTTCATTAGCCACCCGGTGACTCAGTGGTAAGCATGAGGGTTTATAACACTAATAATCGGTAATCTTTGA